>NC_052340.1:24100508-24358008 GCF_016432855.1 Salvelinus namaycush | reverse complement strand
GAGTCCTTTAGGTGCCTTTTGGCAAATTCAAAGTGGGCTGTCATGTGCCTTTTACTGAAGAGTGTCTTCCGTCTGGCCACTGTAACATAAAGGCCTGATTGGTGGAGTGCTGCAGAGATGGTTGTCCTTCTGGAAGGTCCTCCCATCTCCACAGAGAAACTCTGAGGCTCAGTCAAAATGACCATCGGGTTCTTGGTCATCTCCATGACCAACACCCTTCTCCCCCGATTGCTCAGTTTGGCTGGGCGGCCAACTCTAGGAAGAGTCTTGGTGGTTCCAAACTTCTTTCAATTAAGAATGATGGAGGCCACTGTGTTCTTGGGGACCTTCAATGATGCAGACATTTTTTGGCACCCTTCCACACAATCATGTCTTGGAGCTCTACGGATAATTCCTTTGACTGCATGGCTTGGTTTTTGCTCTGACATGCACTGTCAACTGTGGGACCTTATATAGACAGGTGTGTGCCTTTCCAAATCATGTCCATGTATGTCCATATAACAAATATAGCACTGTGTGATGTACATTTAGATCAACAACCAACCCCAGACCATCTCCTCTGCTCACTCCACTCACATATAAAAGGATCCATTATCCCCCACCCCAATTCCCCAAACACCCCTTCACACAGCATTCATGCTGCAAATGCACAAATGCATCCTTCAGCTCATGTTCCCATAATTCTCTCTGGCAGCCGTGTGATTAATGCACACAAGTATTGATATTTCTGAATTGTATCGTTCTCAACACACACACACACTCACAGACGTGCATACACACACTCCCAATACCTCATCTCCCCAAGCTTTCCAGCAGCTGTGCATGAGTAGACTATGAACTGGGATCTAGTGAAAGATGAGGGTCAGCATTTCAGTTGCTGCTGCTCTGGGTGGAGCAGGAGTAAAATTATGTGCTGTGTTGTTTCATAAGGTTTTGCTGCAGGGTGGGAGGAATAGCACACGCAGGCACCACGCACGCAGGCATACACGCAAAAACACACTAGCTCAGGGCTGCCTTGCAATCGTTCTGTGGTTAGATAGAGATCATGCTTTCCCTCCTCCTGAGAGAGAGAGAGAGAGAGAGAGAGAGAGAGAGAGAGAGAGAGAGAGCGCGTGAGAGAGAGACATAACAATGTGGCCTATGCAATGCAGTGTGGACGCCTTTGTTTACCAAGGGAAGCTTCTGCCTCGCCCACTCTCCTCTCCATCTTCTTCTTCCCCCTCGGCAGACCAAGCGAACCAGTGATAGCTTATTTTTGCCCTCTTTTCAAGGTTGGCCTGACTTTGGGTTGGATCCGAGTTGATTTAACTGTCCTGTCTCTGCCTGGCTGTAGGTGCCCTCTGTCAATCCCAGTGAAAAATGGGGAGGCGTCATGAAGCTGACTAGATTAATCCCTGCTGTGTGATGATGGCTTCCTTCCTTCCCTACTGTAGTTTATGTAAGGGCATCCCAGACATTATGGAGATTGGCTGGTTAAGACACTGATGCTATTAGCAGGCAAACTCCTTGATAAGCTTTGATTAGCACTGCTCAAGTACCTTGAATGAGGGTGAGTGGTGTCAAGAGCAGTGTGAGAGATTGCCGAGGCATTTAAACAGTTAGTGTAAAGTACACAGTTGTGAAGCAGCCCACATAAATATGACGGAAAAAAATGTATCCAGGGGCTCTGGTATTGCTCCGAGCATTGGATGGCTAAATTTGCATAAACCAAATAGAAAACAGTGTTTTGCAGCCAGCAGGAAATTGACTTGGGCCTTCTGCCAAGTGTTATGCAATGGAGGAAGGCAGGCTGGCAGTCAAGGAAGAAGACTCACTGATCATCCAGGATAGAGACTTTAAGACTGCATCAGTAGAATCGTAAGGCCCCTTTCCCTGACCACCACGACCCCTGAGTCCTTATAGAAGGTCAAATCCAGAAGATTATACAGTATATACAGTACCAGTCAAAAGTTTTAGAACTGTCACGTTCCTGACCTGTTTTCTGTTGTTTTTGTATGTGTTTATTTGGTCAGGGCGTGAGTTGGGGTGGGCATTCTATGTTATGTGTTTCTATGTTGGGTCAAATGTGTTGCCTGATATGGTTCTCAATTAGAGGCAGGTGTTTGACGTTTCCTCTGATTGAGAACCATATTAAGGTAGGCTGTTCTCACTGTTTGTTTGTGGGTGATTGTTGCTGTGTCTGTGTTTGTTACACCACACGGTACTGTTTTGTTTTTTCCTGTTCGTGCGTTCTTCGTTATAGGTAGTTCACAAGTTCAGGTCTGTTTAACGTTGTTTGTTGTTTTTGTAAATTATCAAGTGTCTTTCGTGTCAGTGTTCGTCTTGTCTAATTTAAATCATCATGTATTTATCACCCGCTGCGTCTTGGTCCACTCTCTCCCCGAAAGACGAACGTTACAGAATCACCCACCAAACCCGGACCAAGCAGCGTGGAGACGGGCAGCAGCGACAGCAGCAGTGGTACAAGGAGGAATGGACATGGGAGGAGATTCTAGACGGAGAAGGACCCTGGGCAGAGCCAGAGGAGTGTCACCGCCCCAAAGCGGAGCTGGAGGCATCAAAAGCGGAGAGGCGGCATTATGAGGCGCTAGCAAGGCAGAGCGGCTGGAAGCCCGAGAGGCTCACCCAAAGATTTCTTGGGGGGGGGGGGCTAAAGGGGAGTGTGGCGAAGTCAGGTAGGAGACCTGCACCAACTTCCCGGGCTTACCGTGGAGAGCGAGAGTACGGGCAGACACCGTGTTGTGCGGAAGAGCGCACGGAGTCTCCTGTACGTGTGCTTAGCCCGGTGCGGGTTATTCCACCTCCCCGCACTAGACGGGCTAGAGTGAGCATTGAGCCAAGTGCCATGAAGCCGGCTCAACATATCTGGCCTCCAGTACGTCTCCTCGGGCCGGTGTACATGGCACCAGCCTTACAAATGGTGTCCCCGGTTCGCCAGCATAGCCCAGTGCGGGCTATTCCACCTCGTCGCACTGGCAGGGCTACGGGGACCATTCAACCAGGTAAGGTTGGGCAGGCTCGGTGCTCACGAGCTCGTGTACTCCTTCACGGTCCGGTATATCAGGCGCCACCTTCCCGCCACAGCCCAGTACCACCAGTGCCTACACCACGCATCAAGCCTCCTGTGCGTCTCCAGAGCCCTGTACGCACTGTTCCTTCTCCCCGCACTCGCCCTGAGGTGCGTGCCCTCAGCCCGGTACCACCAGTGCCGGTACCACGCACCAGGCCTATAGTGCGCTTTGAGAGTCCAGTGTGCCCTGTTCCTGCTCCCCGCACTAGCCTTGAGGTGCGTGTCTCCAGTCCGGTACCACCAGTTCCGGCACCACGCACCAGGCCTACTGTGCGCCTCAGCAGGTCAGAGTCGGCCGTCTGCCTAACACCGCCTGCACTGCTCGTCTGCCCAGCACCGTCTGTACTGCCTGCCTGCTCAACGCCGCCTGCACTGCTCGTCTGTCCAGCGCCGTCTGAGCTGCCTGCACTGCTCGTCTGCCCAGCACCGTCTGAGCTGCCTGCCTGCCCAGCACCATCTGAGTCATCCGTCTGCTCAGCGCCATCTGAGCCATCCGTCTGCCCAGCGCCATCTGAGCCATCCGTCTGCCCAGCGCCATCTGAGCCATCCGTCTGCCCAGCGCCATCTGAGCCATCCGTCTGCCCAGCGCCATCTGAGCCATCCGTCTGCCACGAGCCTTCAGAGCCGCCCGTCTGTCCCGAGCCATTAGAGCCGTCCGTCAGTCAGGAGCCGCTAGAGCCGTCCGTCAGTCAGGAGCTGCCAGAGCCGCCAGCCAGTCAGGAGCTGCCAGAGCCGCCAGCCAGTCAGGAGCTGCCAGAGCCTCCAGCCAGTCAGGAGCTGCCTTCCAGTCATGAGCTGCCCTACAGTCATGAGCTGCCCTACAGTCATGAGCTGCCCTACAGTCATGAGCTGCCATTCAGTCATGAGCTGCCATTCAGTCATGAGCTGCCATTCAGTCATGAGCTGCCTCTCTGTCTGGAGTTGCCCCTCTGTCCTGAGCTACCTCTCTGTCCTGAGCTACCTCTCTGTCCTGAGCTACCTCTCTGTCCTGAGCTACCTCTCTGTCCTGAGCTACCTCCTAAATCATGTGGGGGCCTTGGGGAGGATTCTTAGGCCAAGGTCGTGGGCGAGGGTCGCCACTCAAAGGACGCTAAGGAGGGGGACAAAGACAGTGGTGGAGTGGTGTCCTCGTCCACCGCCGGAGCCGCCACCGCGGACAGATGCCCACCCAGACCCTCCCCTTGAGTTTTAGGGGTGCGCCCGGAGTTCGCACCTTGGGGGGGGGGGGGGGGGGGGGGGGGTTCTGTCACGTTCCTGACCTGTTTTCTGTTGTTTTTGTATGTGTTTAGTTGGTCAGGGCGTGAGTTGGGGTGGGCATTCTATGTTATGTGTTTCTATGTTGGGTCAAATGTGTTGCCTGATATGGTTCTCAATTAGAGGCAGGTGTTTGACGTTTCCTCTGATTGAGAACCATATTAAGGTAGGCTGTTCTCACTGTTTGTTTGTGGGTGATTGTTGCTGTGTCTGTGTTTGTTACACCACACGGTACTGTTTTGTTTTTTCCTGTTTGTGTGTTCTTCGTTATAGGTAGTTCACAAGTTCAGGTCTGTTTAACGTCGTTTGTTGTTTTTGTAAATTATCAAGTGTCTTTCGTGTCAGTGTTCGTCCCGAAAGACGAACATTACAAGAACACCTACTCATTCAATGATTTTCTTTATTTTTACTATGTTCTACATTGTAGAATAATAGTGAATACATCAAAACTATGAAATAATATATATGGAATCATGTAGTAACCAAAAAAAGTGTTAAACAAATCAAAACATATTTTAGATTTTTCAAATAGCCACCCTTTTCCTTGATGACAGCTTTGCACACTCTTGGCATTCTCTCAACTAGCTTCACCTGGAATGCTTTTCAACAGTCTTGAAGGAGTTCCCATATATGTTGAGCTGCTTTTCCTTCACTCTCCAGTCCAACTCATCCCAAACCATCTCAATTGGATTGAGGTTAGGTGAAAGTTGAGGCCAGGTCATCTGATGCAGCACTCCATCACTCTCCTTCTTGGTCAAATAGCCCTTAAACAGCCTAGAGGTGTGTTGGGTCATTGTCCTGTTGGGGGAAAAAAATGATAGTCCCACTAAGCGCAACCCAGATGGGATGGTGTGTCGCTGCAGAATGCTGTGGTAGCCATGCTGGTTAAGTGTGCCTTGAATTCTAAATAAATCACTGTCAGTGTCACCAGCAAAGCACCCCCACACCATCACACCTCCTCCTCCATGCTTCACAGTGGTAACCACGGAGATCCTCTGTTCACCTACTCTGCGTCTCACAAAGACACGGCTTATCAGACCAAAGGACAGATTTCCACCGGTCTAATGTCCATTGCTCATGTTTCTTGTCCCAAGCAAGTCTCTTCTTCTTATTGTGTCCTTTAGTAGAGGTTTCTTTGCAGCAATTCAACCATGAATTGGGGCGGCAGGTAGCCTAGTGGTTAGAGTGTTGGGCCAGTAACCGAAAGGTTGCTAGATTGAATCCCTGAGCTGACAAGGTAAAAATCTGTCGTTCTGCCCCTGAACAAGGCAGTTAACCCACTGTTCCTAGGCCATCATTGTAAATAAGAATTTGTTCTTAACTGACTTGCCTAGTTAAATAAAGGTTAAAGCCTGATTCACACAGTCTCCTCTGAAAAGTTGATGTTGAGATGTGTCTGTTACTTGAACTCTGTGAAGCATTTATTTGGACTGCAATTTCTGAGCATGGTAACTCTAATGAACTTATCCTCTGCAGCAGAGGTAATTCAGGGTATTCCTTTCCTGTGGCGGTCTTCATGAGATCCAGTTTCATCATAGCGTTTGATGGTTTTTGATGCTGCACTTGAAGAAACATTCAACATTCTTGAAATGTTCCATATTGACTAACCTTCATGTCTTAAAGTAATGATGGACTGTCATTTCTCTTTGCTTATTTGAGCTGTTCTTGCCATAATATGGACTTGGTCGTTTACCAAATAGGGCTATCTTCTGTATACCACCCCTACCTTGTCACAACACAACTGATTGGCTCAAATGCATTAAGAAGGAAAGAAATTCCACCTTTTAACTTTTAACAAGGCACACCTGTTAATTGAAATGCATTCCAGGTGACTACCTCATGAAGCTGGTTGAGACAATGCCAAGAGTGTGAAAAGGATGGGTACTTTGAAGAATCTCTTGTATTACACTTTTCTGGTTACTACATGATTCCATATGTGTTATTTAATAGTTTTGATGTCTTCACTATTATGCTACAATGTAGAAAATAGTAAAAATAAAGAAAACCCTTGAATGAGCAGGTGTGTTCAAAGTTTTGACTGGTACTGTATATGACTGCATTTAATACCATTATGGTATTGTACCAAAACTGGGAACTAGGAAAGATGCTCAGTATGCAATGCATTCACCAATAATAACAAATATCTTTCAACAACATTCCTTATAAGTGAGCAAGGGAAAGAGGTGACGAGAGAGAGAAAGAGAGGAGAGAAAGAGAGAGGAGAGAGAAGGAGAGGGAGAAACAGAGGATACAGAAGAGGAGGGAGAGGCTTACAGTCATCCCTCTCCTCCAGCATTGCAGTAAGCCTGTGCCTTAATGCTTGAGAAAAGCTTCCCTTGCACCATCTCCAGCTTAATCTTCAGCTTGAAAAGATGAAAGGCACGTGTGTTTGTTCTAATGAGAAAGCACTATCTCCAGGCACCAGAGGACCAGTCTCTACTTTTCCTCCCAGCAGCAGTAGACAGACACTGGCCGTCTCGCCCATACATAGGCCTTGTACCTGTCTGTCTGTCTTTCTGTCTGTCTGGGGCAATCTGATGCAGCAGCACTATCGCAACATCCTGACACTTAAATTAACATTTAAATATTTTCAAATGTTTGCAAATGCCAGCAAACAACATGTGTAAGATACTGTATAAACAGTAAGCTGTTTGCTCAAGAGAAAGTCCCACCTCACATGGATGAATACAAGTTTCCCAGTAGGTGCAGAGTGTAGCATCATTGGAGGAGACTGAAACCCAGAGGACCAATGCAGGGACATGCAGGGCCGTGGTCTGAATGAGACGGGTTCACTGTGCAGCAAACCCCACCTCTGCCTCATCCAGCAAAACAAAGAGGAATAGTGTGAGAGAGAAGAGAGGAAGAAGTTGTTATTGTATAACCATAGGACTCATAATTGCATTGTAAATCACCCCATCCAAGGGGAATACACACCTGTATGACAACATGTTGTATGCATCTCTTAGAGAGATAGTTTTGATCAGCCTTTTTCCATCAAGGCCCCCTCATTAAATTGGATCACATGTGAAAGGTGAGAGACAAAGGCAAAGCAGATGCGGAAGACAAAAAGATGTCCAGCCCGTCCCGTATTCAACAGCCTCACCACTTGATACATAAAAAAGCTGGAGATGCATTAGGCGTCCCATATAAAAGGCAGCCGCGCTGCAAGCTCCACTCCTCTGCTTTGTTCTCTTTCATCTCCCTATTAGCTCTGTCAATTGTTTATCAAAAGCAAAGAGGAGCCAGGCGGCTGCTGTGAATTTGAAAAGCCGCACGGCGAGAAACATTTTAAAATGCATGACAGGTTAATGGTAAGTTAGTGGCAACATTAGGGCTTGTGAGTTGCGGTGCTCATTCAGATTGAAAACAGGGCCACTTCAAATGACTACTAAGCAGTCCTTATTTTAAGAGGTCATTCATATTGTAATTAACTTTTCAATCACAGTTGATTAATTAAGACCGGCCCTAGTCTGTAATTATACATATTCTTTCCCCTGACATGAATCAATGGAAATGTACAGGTTTCAGATGAGACACAATGCAAACCAGTCCCTTGTACATATTAAAATATGATTTATAGGGTAACATCTTATGCTAAGGTGTCTACTTTAAAGGGATTATATGATACAAGAATCTATCAAATACATACATATTTGACTGAACAACCACAAAGAAATGACTGTATAGTGAAAAAAATTGCCAAATCTATAATAAACATTACATTAAAAACCAACATTTATAATAACTGCCATCAGAGGCCCTGGTTGAGGTGGATCTGTTGTGTGTGGAATGTGTTTTAGTCTTTGAATTCCAATAGAAAGTCTGACTGCGGAAGTGTGCTTGATGTAACTGTTCCCAACCGAAACCTTAGATGAATAATTTAGCACAGCGGTTGGATAGCTTATTTTTGTGTCCACCGAGACAAAGTCTTCTTTCATGAAAAATTTAGAGGGCAGGGTTGGCAACCCTCAGAGAAGAATAGGTTGGGTCAAACTTCTCTGTTTCCAGGCCTGGTTGATAACCTCATGCTAACACATTTACAAACAAACACACACACACGCACACACACACAACCTGGGATCAAACCCCTGGTAAAGAAATAAAACACACACACCTTTAAATGCACTTTGTAAACATACGCAGTAAACATACCCTCTCCATAACTGTGTAAGGTGCGCATTTGCTCATGTATCAGAACATCATCAAATATTTAGCAAGGAAAGAGCACTGATCCTGACCATGATACTGATGCTTCTGACAAGCCTGCTGTGGCTTGATAGTTATTGGAATAAACAGGGAACAATCCCATCTAGGTTGTTTTTAATGCATGTAAAAGCACTCCGAAGAACTGGGTGATGATAAAACATCACTGCTCCTACACGTTATTCACCTTTAGAACACCCTGGCTGTTTTGTAGTAAAAAATAAAGGTTCCATAGGACTACAATACTGCATGACCTAATCTCACTTAAAAACCCACTAACTATTATAAACTTGCCCTGTGTTATACAGTTAAGCACATAATTAACATCAGAAAAGTCCAAATTCCGTTTTCTACTTTCTACTCTACTTTTCAAGGCCATGAATGTTACACAGTAAAAAGTGATGACTTCTAGGTTTCCCAGATGCTAGCATCTTTTTTAGTCTTGTCTGAATCTGCAAAACTCATGTGCAGTCATTATAGACCATATCATATCTCCTTACAGAAGCAGAAACAGCAACCAGTACACACAGACATGGATCACAGAAGGGATCTTTGTGCTTGAGCAGACACATTTAAAATGTCACGAAAACATGTCCCACAATATAAAGCAAAATTGCCCAGAGGTTGGTTAATAGTCTAACAGGAGAGTTGTCGTTTAATGTACAATATCAACCTGTGCAATGAATGGTTCCAATCGAGGGGGCTGGGATCAACATGACAGACAGACATTAGCCTGGCTAGTACTGTAGGTAGACAGGATTCCATGGAGCTCCAGTAAAGGTTGACTGAGACCATAAGCAGGTAAGTCACAGAGAGACAGAGAACAGTGGCCCAAGCACACAGAGCAGAGCAGGGAAGGCTTCCCATTCAGAAACTTTGGGATCCATAGCACTGTCTGTGTAAACAAATCTTATTTTGTTAGCTACACCTACGAATCATTCCACTGAACGTGTAATCCAATAGCTGATTTGAAGAGTCCAAGCAAGGAATTGAACAAAATTCTGACCAAGATATACGAATGTTGTCTTACCTGAGGATAGTGAGACTGTGTCTTTCTCCCACGATACGACAGTGACGTAAGCCTCCACGGAGGCAGGGATAATGCACTTGAAGACCGCTACATTGCCTCTCATGGCTTTCTGGTCCTCCACCCGGACCGTGTAGGGTTCCCGAAATACTGAGGATAGCAAGAGTGGTGCCATTTGGCAAAGGCAAATGAATACATACAAGAAGAAATTAAAGAATGACAACAACGACAGCTACTATTTAAAATAAACACTTACCGGCCTTAATGTGGACATCTTGGCTTCTTATTTTCCCTGAAGGATTTTCAGCTGTGCAATAGTAGGTATTGTCATGGATCAGCTTACTAAAGCTGGAGGGGAGGAAGTTAAAGATCTGGAGGGTTCCATTGGGGTGCACGTGGCGGATCCCGGGCACATCGTAGATCTCCTCTCCGGTGGCCAGGTACCAGCGCAGCGAGGCGGGGGGCACCCCTGCAGCGGGACAGGGCACCAGGGTCCCTGTGGTGCTGGCAAACACTACCTCTTGCAGAGATGCATTGACAAAATATAAGCTGGAACGTAGATCTTCACTAAAAACTGCAAGAGAGGAGAACAAAGAGTACAAAAACATTAGATGACAAGACAACTGACTTGAATGGGTATACTACAGGAGTAGGATCTTAATTTTATCACTTTTTTGTTGCTGATAATTTTCCTGCTGAGAAAATGCAGATGAGCTTCATGATTTACATACATTCACTGAAAACCGTGTGTACTAACCTTGGGATTCATAGCACACGGTTATATTAACAATATTACAACTGTCACGTGGCCTATTTTTAGCCAGCTAATAGCCTAACCATTGATCAAGCAATATTATGGACTAATCTTTCAAATCCTGTTGCTGCAGGATTATTTTGCTGCGACAATACTGGTCAAATTAAGATCCATATGTATGTTTACTTCTAAATACATCAAGACAGTAGTTATTTACTTGGCCATGATGAAACAAATGAATTATTTGTTATGGATCTGGGCCCAGATTCACAAAACACTTCTTACGCAAAAAACTTAAGAAGCTGCTTAAGAAAAAAGATAAAGAAGTTCATAAAATAATTTGTAAGTGCAATTCCTCAACAAAATCTTAAGATTTCATGATTTTCTTACGAACTCCTCAAATATCTTCTTACATGTCTTCTTAAGATGTTTGTTACTAGGCAACTGATTTACCTAGCTATCTAACTAGCAATGGCAATCATGTTAGCACATTTCCAACTGAGATTACTGTTCTAAAACATGCTCTTGGGTTTAAAATAATAAATACTGAAACTTTCAGATGAAGTTTGTGAGTAAATTAAACATGTTCAATTGCTTTCATGAGCTTTTTCTCTCACTGCCCTGAGTTTAAGACAAGAGTTTAGCTATCTTGGAATTTAAGAACATTTCCAATAACTTTATTTTCAAGAATCTAATTTCTTCTTAACTTTTTGCCTAAGGTGAAACATAAGAAACAGCGCAAGAGAATTTCCAAAAACCTTTTTGAGGAATAGCAACTTTGCTTATCTTTCTTCTTAAATCTATAGTTAACAGGCCCTGAAGTGAGGCCATTTGCTCATACACAGCATTGAACATGTATGCTGCTTTGGTTGAGCAGGGGAGCAACAAGCGGGAAAGGAGTGTTGATGATGTAAAAGTGTGTGTCGTTATGTAGCTCCCTTGAAAGGGAGAGAAACACGAAGTGGGACCAATTAGCATCAGTTGGCTGGCTCAGTGCTAATCGTTAGGTGGTTGATTTCTGAGTGGTGTATAAACTGAGTGTACAAAACATTCTGAACACCTGCTCTTTCATGACATATTGATGTCACTTGTTAAATCCACTTCAATCAGTGTAGATGAAGGGGAGGAGACATGTTAAATAAGTATTTTAAGCCTTGAGACAATTGAGGCATGAATTGTGTATGTGTGCCATACAGAGGGTGACTGGGCAAGACAAAATAATAATATATGGCAAGATTTATTTACCTTTGAACTGGGTATGGTAGTAAGTGCCAGGGCTGCTGGGTTTTTCATGCTCAACAGTTTCCCATGTGTATAAAGAATGGTCCACCACCCAAAGGATATCCAGCCAATTTGACACAACTGTGAAAAGGATTGGAGTCAACATGGGCCAGCATCCCTGTGGAACGCTTTGACACCTTGTTGAGCCCATGCCCAGACGAATTGAGGCTGTTCTAAGGGCAAATATTGGTGCAACTCAATATTAGGAAGGTGTTCTTAATGTTTTGTACACTCAGTGTATAATTTCTCCTGGCTGAGCATGGCCCTGTGCCTGCCTGCTGCCTACCTCTGGATCTCTGTCTGGTGTCAGAGTCGGTGCCTAGTAGTAAATGGCTTACCAGTGACAGCTATCTACGCCTCCCTGTGGATAAAACATTTTAGCACTTCATAAATTTCGAACAAGGTTTCAAATCGCAATGGTTTCCACCCTCTCTCTGCTCCAGGGGCTTTGACCCGCAAAGAGATACACTCAAACACACAACCATGCACGTACACACACACAAATAAAAAATAAAAACCAAACTGACAAAAAATTGTGTAAGTAGGCTACCAATTAAAAATGTTGTAATTATGTGGGAATCCAGTGTCCATAGTTTGGTTTCCATCCAATTGGCGACAGATTTTCAGGTGAATATTCTAAAATCCACATAATGAAAATGTGCATTTTCCCACCAGTGTTGTGTTCGCACCAAACTAACTTGTTGAGGATAAAAACCAATGCGATGACAAGTAGTGCACACAAAATGTACTTTTTGGCTTTAGTTTTCATGTCCCAAATAAAAATAAAAAGTTCAATGTGTTTCTATCGCATTTTCAACTCTACCGATAGTTTTGTCACAAATGTGCTACTCTGGTCTTGGCACGTGTGCTCTAGCCAACAGCTCTCAGATACAGTGTGGACAGGCTGTGCGGGTAGGATAGTCTACATGATGATATTATTATGGATAAGAGCAAGATTTTTGGGGGGGTCAAATGGCAGTTAAGCATTGATCATCATGCCATGACCCTCGATATGAAAGGAGCATAAAGCTCAGAGCCATGAACTTTCACCACTCTGTGAAGTTTATCACAACTTATTTCATCTGTATCCTAATAAACTGCATAGTTTTCCGAGTCGCAGTGGAAGGACCACACGCCATATCATCGTATGACTCCAAGTTTACTTTGATATCATGGTTATTATATCAACATTTGTGCACAAAGGTATTTCCACCGCCATTTCTCGCATAATACATTTTACAGACACAAAAAGATCCCACCATGTTGAACAAACAAATTATCTGTCAGCACTTATATATTTGTATCGAAACTTCCATATTGATCTACCCTGATTTGAGAGTCTGTTCAGTCCAGAAGTAAGTCGGGATCAAATGGTAGACACTCTGACTTATCAATTGACCCCATTTACTGTAGAAGGCATTAACGAAAACAACGAACTGGGGGAAAACACAATCCTGTATAACCTGTGGCTCATCCATAACTGTATTTCTATGGCAGAGAGTCGGCCTGAGAGAATCCCTGGCTGTGACTGAGCTCATTCCTTAGTAGGTGATGGAGGCGCTAGCTGAGCATTAGCCTCCTCAGATAGATCAATCTGTCAATGGCAGTCGCACACACAGAGGACAGACGATAGGGATGACTCATGACGCACACCCACACATGCTTTCACAGACACTTAGGGGTATCCTGAGTCTAGCTGCGTGACGCTCATGACTTCCAACAGAGAGGGCTACCCAGGACACTGATTTCTCTCTCTCTATCCCTCCCTCCCTCTATCTCTGATTGATTCTAGCTTGTTTCTGTGGTACTAGCATCTGCAACATAGCTCCGGGAAGGTTTGAATGTTGTCTATGATGGACCTAGGCTTATCCATTTGTAACGCGGTTAATTATGTTTCCACTTGCCAATGCAGAAATGTGTATTTAATGTTTATGTATTCTGATTGGTTCTTTTAAGTCAGAAGTCAATAAGTGGTAATGTCATTGGCTACGCTTGCAGAAAGGGGGAGATTGGAAACGTCAATTCTTGCCAGTCTGATATTGACATGCAAGCGGTAGGTCACGTTCTGAAATACTGTAATCTATTTCCATATTTACAACGTGTACATTTCCTAATATATATACATACACACACCCACGCACATACATATGTGTACGGTACCTGTTAGATATTGGGGGCATCCTGGGATGTGCTTTTCTATGTTATTGTTGAAAGAGTGAGTTAGCTAGCATGCTCTTATTGTAATGGTCACATTAGCTCTCTGCTAATTCACAGTTATTTTCATGCTAACAGACGAATCATGAATCTACAGCCATCAACATATTGTTGTCCTGCACATCTAATGTGCTTCCTTGTGTCTATCGTCAGAATAAACACCAATCACCTGGGACCGCTGGCTTGACTTTCTTTAAAAACATAACGCAAGAGAGTTACGAGGTAAGAACACATCTGTTACACATTGAAGCCCATCATGATTTGCCCAATAACAAATAAATAACATTGATTGAGAGAAAAAAAATACTAATTCTATCTAGGTTGTGCCTGTTTAAATCTTTTAAAATGGAGTGAAAGTCTTATTGCTATGTATGGGTGTGTAGCTGCTTTAAAGACTCAATTGAAAAGAATACATCAAAGTCATATCAAATTGTAATTCATTCCCTTTTGCAGCTGGGGCTGAAGTAGAACCCTTCCTTGTGGCATATTGATAATACAGCCTCAGACATGAGGGAGAGATCAAAACCAACCTGTAGGTGTGCCAAGCAATTTTAATGAAAAATCCTCTGAAATCATCAATGTGTATAGGTAGGTGTCTTAAATAATTAATCAATAATTGGTGATGTTGTTCATATTTTAGAAACATTAAAATCCCTATTGCATTGATAAAACGTAAGATATGTTGAATATAATATTTGACGGCTTTCTAAAATCCTCTGTCTCAAACATTTCGGTGTTACAGATCTTTGGCTGTTTATCAAGAGCAATCTGAGCCAATGGCTGAGAAAGAAAACAGATGCAGCACACATTAGATTTATAACACTAGCGACACAAGAAGTTCTTTCTAGTCATTTCATACAGAAAAAACACTGTCCAATAAACACTGTCCAATTCCCAAACAACAAAACGTTCTATTAAATTTGACTCAAAAGCGTTCCACAGGGATACTGGCCCATTCAGGGATACTGGCCCCTTCATCTACACTGATAGAAGTGGATTTAACAAGTGACATCAATAAGGGATCATAGCTTCCACCTGGTCACTCTATGTCATGGAAAGAGCACGTGTGCATAATGTTTTGCACACGCAGTCTATACTCTGAAAGCAGAAAATGCCACAATAGTAAATGCCTGGAGAGAAGTACATCAAAGGAGTGTGACATTTTGAAAAGCTTGTATTCTGCGAGAGTACTGAAAATAAATGGGAATAGCGGCAGTGGGCTCAGTATGGCATATTTCACATCCGTCATATTTCACATTCTACTGAGCCTTATTTACTTTATGTTAGTTTTCTTATATTTTATTATTTCTTATTGTTGTTGCATTGTCAAGAAGGAACGTGCAAGTAAGCATTGTGTTGGACGGTGTATACCATGTGTATCCTGAACATACGACTAATTAAACTTGAAACTCATAAAAGCGACTCAATTTAGCACCGTGTAGTCATAACAAAGATTGTTTTGATAAGACCAACTGCAGAGAAGTCAAAGGTCCTTGTGGATCTAATCATACTGAGTACCATGTCACTGCACTACTACACCCATTCCTAACGGAGCAGCTCTACATGAGTTACTCTACAAAGGGTTCATCCAACCCAGGTACAACCTCCTCAGAGGCCCCACTAAGGGTCATGCTTCTCATGCCCGAACAACTTCTCTCAAACCTAACCACTTACTAAATAACCACAGAGGTCATTTGTAATTGCCATAATTTTTCATGAGCTGAACCGTAAAGACGAAAGAAGTGACACTGTTCAATAATGTATTATATCCATCTATAATTAACCAAGCTTACTTTTTTGCTATCAGCAAAGCTGGAGGGAGAAGAAAAAAGACAAGGCCACTCCATTGCCACTGTCTTTTTCAGTGAGAAGGGGGGAGGATTCTAGTTGGGAATATAAATCCAGAACATTTTATACACACAAACATATCCCCGAACAGATTTACATTTCCTAGATTTGTAAATGTTGTAGATGTTAGATAGCCCAGAGATGGGCATCCAACCATGAAAAACAAGGAAAATGTTTATGCCAGAGGCAAATGATGCCTGGTGTTAAGACCACATATCTAGCAACTACTGTACTGTAGCTACATGCACCTGGGAATATTCACAGTATACCATTTCTGTGAATGCATGTTTAATTCCTGAGCAACTGAACAGAGCGGTGCATGAAATAATGAATGTATATGTACAGAGAATGATAGCTTAATCATTCCATTAAATACGTGGTATCATAGCACTAGATTGGTCAAATAAAACAATACTGCTAATATGAAAACATCTAATGAAAACCATAATTGAGCAGTAAATCTGAAAGTGTACCACTTGAGAGTAACAACAATCATTTGTAATCTATTATATTATCCATTTACTTCAGTATTGAAATGATGCCAATTAGCATCAATATTCCATAGCACCAAATGGCTCCTCTCTCATTTTAATATGAAAATAACTCTCAATCACGCTGTCATTATGCAACTGCTGTGTTGCGATTGGACAAACATCAAGATGGAATATTTTTGGATGGAATGCTGAGCATGATTATTATCTGCACACAAAACAGCCCCTTGTATTAACATAGAGGTACAGTGTGAAAAAACGATATTTACATAACACATTTACCATGAAAATGAACATAAATATGAATATTCACACTTTGAGTGAAGCTGATCAATCAAAGGCAGTAGAATTCATCAGCTGACAGGCAGGTGTAATCAGCCATCACAGAGTGCTTTCAGGACTACCGAGGCGCTTCATTTAATTCAACGTGTAATCGATGCTGATGGGACAAACACCAACATGTATGCATGCTTTAACCCCTTACTGCCTCTTTCTTTAATGAATACAGCCACATGTACAGTTTATGTAGTGCATTTGCTTGGAAGTTTACTGTTTAAATTGTGCTTCATCCATGGGTGGTATTCCATATTTTGCCATCGTTTTATCATGAGCTCATCTGACAGACAGACATCGAGAGCAGAAAAAGAGAAATCCAGAGAGACTGGGAGGGTGGATTGATCAACTGGGTCCAAGTATTTTATAGGGTACCCATGTCATGTCTGGTGAGCCAGTGGCCTGTCGTCGGGGCTGCCAGTGGGCATAGGCACACGGGGCAGAGTGGGGCGGGGCGGGCAGCTGCTGCACTGTGACAGGCTCTGTCAGCCAGGAACCCTTGGTAATTAAAGCAGCCCTCTGTGCTATGCCTGGGGGGTGGCCTGGGACCAGGAGCAGAGACAGGAGACAGGGGAGGAAAGGAAACAGGGTAGGGGGCAATGAGGGGGGTTATCCAATGTGAGTAAGCATTCTCCTCTTTCTGCCCAGAGGCTATACACAGGGCTTGTACAGGAACTTGCCAAATGACAGTCTCCCAATTTGCTTTCATGAATATTAACCAGGACATGACAGAAGGGGCCGTTGTCTGCTCTGCTCTGCTCACTGGTGATATGCAAAGACAGATCCATTGTATGATGTCAGAGGAGTAGGATATGGTAAAGCATAGCCCCATGGTGTACCTCTAGATCTAGTTTTATTTTCATGCGTTAAACGGGTGAGAGTGGATGTCTCATTAATAGAGGAGGCAGCAGCAGCATATCTCAGTAGGGAGAATGTCAGCGCTCCAGACGTTGATGTCTGAATTATGCTGCTGATGAACCAACAGGAGGGAGAGAATCTGATGGGGGATTGCAGTATATACCAAACTATAGCAGCTCCCTCTGCTGCTACTACAGCTGAATAAAAAGTACCAGGGTAAAAATAAAACTGTTTCGTTGCGCAATATGAACACTGGAGGGTGGAGAAAGAGTTTATTTCAAATCAAATCAAATTCCATTAGTCACATGTGTAGTAGACCTTACAGTGAAATGCTTACTTACAAGCCCCTAACCAACAATGCAGTTTAAATAATAATAATAATACGAATAAGAAAAATAAATAAAAGTAACAAATAATTAAAGAGCAGCAGTAAAATAACAATAGCGAGACTATATACAGGGGTGTACTGGTCCAGAGTCACCGGTTAGTCGAGGTAATTGAGGTAATATGTACAGTACATGTAGGTAGAGTTATTAAAGTGACTATGAAATAGATAATAACAGAGAGTAGCAGCGGTGTAAAAGAGGGGGGGGGGGGGGCATTGCAAATAGTCTGGGTAGCCATTTGATTAGATGTTCAGGAGTCTTATGGCTTGGGGGTAGAAGCTGTTTAGAAGCCTCTTGAACCTAGACTTGGCGCTCCGGTACCGCTTGCCGTGCGGTAGCAGAGAGAACAGTCTATGACTAGGGTGGCTGGAGTCTTTGACAATTTTTAGGGCCTTCCTCTAACACCACCTGGTATAGAGGTCCTGGATGGCAGGAAGCTTTGCCCCAGTGATGTACTGGGCCGTACGCACTACCCTCTGTAGTGCCTTGCGGTCGGAGGCCGAGCAGTTGCCATACCAGGCAGTGATGCAACCAGTCAGGATGCTCTCGATGGTGTAGCTGTAGAACCTTTTGAGGATCTGAGAACCCATGCCAAATCTTTTCAGTCTCCTGAGGGGGAATAGGTTTTGTCGTGCCCTCTTCACGACTGTCTTGGTGTGCTTGGACCATGTTAGTTTGTTGGTGATGTGGGCACCAAGGAACTTGAAGCTCTCAACCTGTTCCACTACAGCCCCGTCGATGAGAATGAAGGCGTGCTCGGTCCTCTTTTGCTGTAGTCTACAGGCATTAACCGAGCAAACAATGTGTATATTCAATCAAATGGATGGGAGAAAACAATTGTTGTTACAACTACTCATATGAGAATACCAAGTTCTTAAAATTGCTCAATGATTGTCCTCCTCAGTGCCCAGACTTTTCTAGGTTGATTCAATCTATCTGTGCCAATGAGGGAATACTAAGGTTTTTTTGCAAATTTCTCAAGAAATTTCGAGTGCAGCATTTTCTTCATATTGGGTAGACTTTCCACAAACAAATGAACAGAAATTAAAACAACATGATGTATTTATGGCAAGCTGGAGCTAATCACCTTGTCAAAGCCTGTGAGCGGCAGAGGGAAGAGCAAGGGGCAGTCAATACGTGTAGACTAAACTAAACCACTGCTTAAACCTACAGGTATAATGCCAAGATGCTAGACCATCTTGATTTAATGACATCCAAGTAGACCAATGCTGGGTGGCAACATTTTAGATGAGGAGGACATGGTCACACTGGACTGTTTGAATAAAGAATGAGCTGTGAACCTTTTGAGTATAGTATGCTGAATCTTTCTTATATCCTTTGTCAGATTCCTTTGTACCAGAAATGGTACTGTACAACCAGTTGAAGACAGCGTGACTATGGTGGCCCAGAGGGTGATTGTGTATGGTGTGATGCACAGGTTTTTGTGATTTCTAATGGTCACATCCATATTGATCAGGGCACACCTCGCCACACCCACCAAACGGGATCAAACATACACTACATGGCCAAAGGTATGTGGACACCTGCTTGTCAAACAGCTCATTCCAAATACATGGGCATTAATATGGAGTTGGTCCCCCCTTTGCTGCTATAATAGCCTCCACTCTTCTGGGAAGGCTTTCCACTTGTTTCACTCTTGGAACATTGCTGCGGGGACTTGCTTCCATTCAGCCTAATTGCCCACTGATGTTGGGCGATTAGGCCTGGCTCGCAGTTGTCTTACCAATTAATCCCAAAGGTGTTCGATGGGGTTGAGGTCAGGACTCTGTGCAGGCCAGTCAAGTCCTTCCACACCGATCGCGACAAACCATTTCTGTATGGACCTCGCTTTGTGCACTGGGGTATTGTCATGCTAAAACAGGAAAGGGCCTTCCCCAAACTGTTGCCACAAAGTTGGAAGCACAGAATCATCTAGAATGTCATTGTATGCTGTATAGTTAAGATTTCCCTTCACTGGGACTAAGGGGCCTAGCCCGAACCAGGAAAAACAGCCCCAGACCATTATTTCTCCTCCACCAAAGAGGTGGCACGATGCATTGGGGCAGGTAGTGTTCCCCTGGCATCCGCCAAACCCAGATTTGTTCATTGGACTGCCAGGTGAAGCATGATTCATCACTCCAGAGAATGCGTTTCCACTGCTCCAGAGTCCAATGGCGGCAAGCTTTATACCACACCAGCCAACGTTTGGCATTGCACATGATGATCTTAGACACTCGGTCTCCCAAGTGGCGCAGTGGTCAAAGGCACTGTATCTCAGTGCAAGAGGCATCATTACAGACCCTGGTTTGATTCCAGGCTGTATCACAACCAGCTGTGATTGGGAGTCTCATTAGGGTGGCGCACAATTGGCCCAGCATCGTCTGGGTTAGGGTTTGGCCGAGGTAGGCCGTCATTGTAAATAAGAATTTGTTCTTACCTGACTTGCCTAGTTAAATAAAGGTTAAATAAATAAATAAAAGACTTGTGCGCTTGCTCAGCCATGGAAACCCATTTCATGAAGCTCCTGTGGAACAGTCATTGTCCTGACGTGGCTTCCAGAGGCAGATTGAAACTTGGCAGTGAGTGTTGCAACCGAGGACAGACTATTTTACCGCTCTACGTAGTTCAGTACTTGCCGGTCCCGTTCTTTGAGCTTGTTTGGCCTTTGAGCTTGTGTGGCTGAGCTGTTGTTGCTCCTAGAAGTTTCCACTAACAGCACTTACAGTTGACCGGGGCAGCTCTAGCAGGGCAGAAATTTGACGAACTGACTTGTTGGAAAGGTGGCATACTATGACGGTGCCACATTGAAAGTCACTGAGCACTTCAGTAAGGCCATTCTAATACCAATGTTTGTCTATGGAGATTGCATGGCTGCATGGCTGAAATAGCCAAATCCACAAATTTAAAGGGGTGTCAACATACATTTATACATATAGTGTACCTCAAAGGCTGTTGTGTGTCGTTCAGTACAAACCGTAACGTAGCAAGCGTTAAACTGAACTGAACACACCCCAGGTCAAGAAGAGCACATGGGCTCAACAGTATTTTGACAGACAACCCTGCTTAGCTTCCTCACACAGAGTTAGAGTAATTAAGTTTATTACATACTGTTGATAGTGCAGTTTGAGGGTTATTTAGATGGTGGATGGATGGATGACTGTCTATGTAGACAAACACTGGAAGGAGACAGATTACACATCTGCAGAATTAATGATGGACTGACCACAGTTACTGCCATCCATGAACACAACTACTTCCTGTTCTCCTCCAACCATTAACCTAAATCTGCCCAATCAGAATAGAACAAAGTAGTTGCTAGGTAGATAAGCAATTACTGTTACAATTCCAAACAATTGATTTTCCACTTTTTAGAACTACACAACGGTGACTTTGAAAATAATAATATCTCTCAGAAAATAAATGATGCACTATTGATAGTATTAGCAGTTACTCAAATAGTATTTTGTAATTGGTTCCCATCTTACAACACGACAGGTCTGGCCGTGAGGTGTTTCTTGTTGGTCAGATATTCTTTTTACATCAGCTTCACATACTGGGGATAGCATGTACTGGTCAACACTCCTTATTATGTCACCAAACAGTAAGGTGCAGGGACATCAATGATGTTGTCATGCATATATACATCCTTGCCAACCTGCATGCTCGCTATGGGAACAGGATCTTCCAGAATGGTGGCAAATGTAGACATACTACAGTGTAGAGGAGAAATTCTAGAGAAAATTAAAATAGGTGAACAGGTGATACCCAGGTGATCATAAATCATGTAGCAAATGTAAAATATGTTGCAAACGCCCCATTTATTGTTAGACAGTGATGTAACACTAATTGAGAAACCAACAGAAGTGATGTCATCACATATTGTTGTTACTTCCATTGATCCACATTCCACTGTTGTCAAAGAGAATTCAGTCATGAACAGCTGGCGTTGTGATGTGTGTCAGTGCTAATGTCACAACAGCTGGCTCCTGTCATCTTATTAGCTGCCCCATAACCAGGGCCCTTTAAATATGCTATGTGCCACACTCACTTAAATACTCCAGACCTATTTGACAATCTTTATAGAGATATTATATTAAACATTTATCACATCCAATCCGTAAAGCAAACATTTATTTAACACTAAGGAGCACAGCATGTGTTCCCTAAAGAACCCCCTAGCCAACCTGCCCCCTCCTCTCTCTTCTCAGTCACTACCCTTGCTTTCTTTGTTATCCCACTTCCTCACTACACACCATCCCTCCAAAAAAGGTAATGTTCCTCCTCTCCTCTAGGGTTGTCCCTTTCTCCTATGTGTTCGCTGTGTGACAGGGAACGTTAGCTCTGTAAAGCCAGCCAGCCAGCCAAGCGGAAGCAAATGTATTCAGAGCATTTAGTACTCCGGATTAATCGAATTATAATTTAATCATCTGATCAAACAGCAATTAGCATAATCACTTCTGGGGAAAGGCTGATAGAGAGAGAGGGAAAGCAACACATAATAAAGCTCAGGCTAGCAACACTCTAATGAGACATTTGCCAACATTCACAAAGTTACTGATTCCTGGGGACTCTTTAAATATGATCCACCTCTTTTTAAAGGTGCAACTCTGCATATTAAAACATCAAATTGGTGACTGATCCAAATTCATTTGAATGCACGCTCATTCATACACTGTGGTTTGTGTCTCTTTCTCGGTATTCTGAAATCAGATATGAAGTTTGAATATTGTGAACCCAAACAGTATTTGCATCTTACAGAATGACTGATTGAGAAGTTTAGCTGTGATAAGGACATAGATTAAACACTAAGAAAGGTAAAAGAGTGTAGATCAATAAGACAAAGGGAAGCAGATGAAATGTGAGCAACCTGCCAAGCTCAAAGCGATCCAGGGACACACTGTGAGAGTCACCAAGGTGATCCAGGGACACACTGTGAGAGTCACCAAGGTGATCCAGCCATACAGTACCAGAGCAAACATGTGCATTGGGCATACAGGGATCCATCCAGTTCATTCCCATGGCTGTGGAGTTCAAAGCATGAGCATTTGAGTACTAGATTAAGTGACCGATTAATTCTGTCCCTCAAAAATGATATGTGATCTTTGTGACTTTGTGAATAGTTATCGTTACTCTTTGAATATTTATTTCTCATGCTGTTACTTTTCTATTATTTATCTTTTCTCTCTGCATTGTTGGAAAGGGCCTGTAAGTAAGCATTTCACTGTTAGTCTACATCTGTTGTTTACAAAGCATGTGACAAACACAATTTGATTTGATTAGCCACATCAACCACACTTCCAACATCTGTCCTGTCCACTGCACTCTTATGAGTTGCTCTACATCATACTTGAGCTCTATATACACACCACTCATATACAGTAGTCCTAATCCAACATACAGTATGTGCATTAGACATAGGTAGAATGTTAGTGCATGTATTTCTTTTGTCAGTGTTCTCTAAAAACTGCTTTAGTCTCATTGTTCCTTCACCATGCCACTTTTCTAAGTGCTCAGCCTTTTAAAATAACATTACATAAAATAACATGTCATGTCTTTGCCAGGTTGATCAAACACGTAAATCTGTGTGAGTTTTTTTCCCCAGCCGATGCTAAACAGTATAGTTAACATTTTAATGTGAAAGACATTTACATGGTGCTCATGCAATTATGTTGTTCTGATTCAGCAGAATCCTTAAGGATACACAGTCTGATTTGTAATTAGATTTTACATTCAGTGAAACATACCACCACCCCTGTGAGTCTCCCATGCCCCATTACTAATTAGACTGCAAGACGGTTGCTGAGCATCTTTAGTAGGCATCTTCATTATGCAGTCAGTATGTGTGAACTGGGAGATCCATTATTACACATCAGGGTCTCCATCATCAGACATTACCATTAGTAACAGTTCCTCAGGAATAACAACAACGCAACCATTCACAGTTTTCACCAGCAAACACTCTCTCAAAGGGGAACTACTCTAGAGAACAATTGACCTTAAACAAGTGCTGAATTCATGTTTGAACTGAACTCACATTTACTTCTCAGATATGTATCTATCAATGCATACAGAGCGACTATATTTTATTGCCTTACTATACCCATTTTCATAGGTAGGTCAACCGTGCTGCTCGGATACCTAGTTGACTGTTGGGTCATTCCATTTGATTTCAATCACTTTTTGAACGCACCCCATTTGATTTGAAATATACTTTTTATACATTTTTGCCCATGGTAGAAGTGTTCAGAAAGTAACTTTTTGTACCTGATTGACCAAACATTTAAGTGTGCTCAAAGCATACCCCACCCTACCATGAGACCCTCATATCTTCATCACTGGAAAAGATAAACAGTTGAGTTTGCTATAATTTCCCCTCCTCTCCCTGTAACTATTCCCCAGGTTGTTGCTGTAAATGTGTTCTCAGTCAACTTACCTGGTAAAATAAGGGTTAAATAAATACAATTACAAACAAGATTGTCAAACTGTTATATCATTTCATTTTTTTTTTTTATCATCATTTTTTTTCAACTTTTAACCTTTAACATCAATTATGTAGTTTAGACCCTATTTTACATCCTCTGAGGTGTTTGTGTTGTGTCCACCATCGTTTGAGACACAGCATACTCTTGAGTGTGGGTGGCATGTTTTGGCTGAAAATTGTTTTTTCAATAAATTATAAAATAGTTTGACAACTCTGCTGGTAAGCTTTTAAATTATATCAAACTCAACTGTTTATCTTTTCCAGTGATGAAGACATGGATGTCTCATGGTAGGGTGGGGTATGAAAAACTTTGAGCACATCTGTCTCATAAATGTTATGTCATTCAAGTTCGAAAAGTCACTTTCTTACCACTTCTACCATGGGCAAATATGGATTGAACGTTTTGTTAAAATGAAAAGCGGTGCGGTCAAAAAGTGATTGAAATCAAATGGAACGACCCTGTTCCCTAACTAGAAATAGGTTTAAACAAATAATACTGATTTAGATTTAGATCTAAGTCCTCCTCAATTGCCAGCATGAGGCCACTGCTACCAAAAGACGGTAAGTCTTAAAGATCTTTAAATAGATATGGAGGATTCAAGGGCATAAGTCTTACAAGAGGAGCACCTCACTATACTGGAACAGATGGATCTCTAAATCAGTGCGCTGCCTTAATTGCCCCCAGCATATTAACTCCCCTGAAACACAGGTTCCTCCTCTCAGCCAAGTTTTGTCAAATCAATCTGCCCCCAGTCTCCAATGCATTTTCCTTCTCAGGTTTCTAATGTGTTGTCATGCTAGCTTGGCAGGCTAAGTGATGTTGGCAGCTATTTAGATGCCCTACGAGGACTATCTTTTCTGAAAAGGATTTTGTACATAGAGTCATCCCTCGACAATGAGAAAGAAAGGCATTTTGATTGAGATAGAAATGTGTACATGAGAAGTGTACATGACCTATTGACCTTAGTGTAAATGTTAATTTATTGAAGACAAACGAAGGTGTAGGCCATCTCAAATGGCCTTGCTCAGGTCTGTCTCTCAATCATTGTGCTGAAATCTATGGTTTGCACCTCAGTCACTTCGTTGCGTCATGCCATTGTTATGAACATTCTCAAGCAGCCCTCCGCCATAGTGGTGCCCAAAAAGCTGCCCAGTCATTCTGAACGGAGGCGAATGACTGTTTTGTCTAAATTACACTATAGTGGCCTGGAAATACATTGACATTGCAAATATTTAGTAGGAAACAACTTCGCCATGATTATCATGTTGTCAATTTTACTTTAGACAGATGGCAATGTCATCATTAGCTAGCCTAGTTGGTAAAAAATAGCTAGTAATGCTAACGTTAGCTAGCTAAAATCCGGTGCTCTCCCCTCAATCTTAGTTAGCTAGCTAACATTATACTACATCTAAAGTCAATCTAACAAAGGGTTTTCCTAATAATTATTTGGCTCCTTTTGAAATGTCATTGCATTTCCAAGCCACTGTAATGCACTTTTGATGAAATCTTCATCAGCGCTCATTGACAATGCATTGAGCAGAATGCTCAGTCGGGCATCAGTCCTGAAATGAATGTTCAAAACAATTGTGAGGAAACGTGCAACACATGAATAATGGCCCTATGTGAGCTGCCTCTCCGCATAATGTATTTAAAAACAGAATTGGAGCTTGGATTGGTTTTGCCTTAAGGCATCTTTTAGAGAGCAAAATCCTCAGCCATCTAAATATAACTATTATAGCCTACTTTATCTCTTAATTACATTTCAATTTGAATAAAAATTATAAAAGGTAACCCACAGTACACAAAATAAATACATATTTTAATTTCCATATTGCATTATTAATTCATGTTTTATAAATGCTTTAATGGTTCAAAATAAAATCCCAATATCTTTGGATAATATGGATAAATGGAGTTAATATGAGAGCACAATGTCTAAATAGGCCAGAATACAAATTAAAAGAAGGCTTAAAAAGATCATACCTGTAGAATTTTGTATTTGGAGGCTAATTACAACAGAGAAAACTAATCTACTGACCCAGTTCCCTCAAAAATTATATATTTTAGCTGCATCTTTTATTGTGCAATTCAGGTATAATTCCCTCAATTATCATTATGCCAGAATATGCTAAATAAGGGCACAGGAAGTGGCTTTGCCCTTATCAAGCAATTCCTGGCCACCCACCCAGTGTATTGCCTTATTTAGTCAAACTCACACTTTCCTGACACCCATAATGGAGGTTTCCATAGAGACAGGCCAGTGAACATGTGATAGACCTGTAGATTTAGGAATTAGAATACGAATTTGGTATTTAGAATAGTAATTTAATAGGATCTCCATAGACAAACCTAACTCTAAAAAGCAACAATTAACTACAAGGTCGTTCATTCTGCCATTGTCAGCTCAGCTCAGTCAATACAGACCTCATCATTATCATGATAATCACCATCTTCAGAAACCAACCACAAAATACAATGAAATACAGTGCAGCGAAATAAAACAAGATTCCAGCTCCAATTGCATTCTATACCCATCGTCCAAAAAGGCATAACATAGATAACAATAGAACAACACAGAAGGGTGAAGCCATTTCTAAATAATAAAATACATTTTGCATGTACCCTCTATTCTATTCTTATATTAGGTTGCCAATATAAGGCTTCTGAGACTATATATGGATCCAGCCTGGCCTGACAGTTGATCTAATGTCACGGCACAATTATAATGATTAATCACGAATCCTTATTGTTATTTTATGAGTTTCCACAGAAGACAGTGTGAGTGAGGGAGATACCATTTTATGTGGAGTAGAGATGGAATAGCCTAACCTGGATGTCAATAAGCAGCTGACTGAGAATAGCCTTACAAGGAAAAAGGGAAGATAGTCAAATATGTATCATTTAAGATTATTTTGGGGGGAGGGGAGTGGAGTGAAACAAGGAACTAGAAAGGAACCACTGATTTTCTTGCCAAGTGGTTTGGGTTCACCTAGTCACATCTGCGTTGGTATAAAATTAATGTCCCTCAATGTGCTACAATGGGTTAATCCCAAACCTCCAATGCCCCCTTTTTGCCTGATGCGGTAAATTCAGCGACCCTCTACGACATAACCACAACCAGAGGTTCTATCCTGTTTACTTAAAATATCTGCAACGCCCCCATCTTGTCAGCTTGTACAGTTTGTAAGAAGATATATTTTCTTTCCGTTTCCCCCCCTTCTTCAACCTCTGTGTTTTCTCAGTCTCCATCTCCCCCTTTCCATACACACCCAGCCTTGTCATAACCCCCTTCCTGGGGAAGGGATTATAATGGTTTATTTGATCCTGTGTAAGTAATAAATTGTATACATTTACTGCTTTCACCGATCAGCTTCACATTGCAGATTCATAGATTTATGAAAGCACACACAGTACACAAATACACACACACACACACACACACACACACACACACACACACACACACACACACACACACACACACACACACACACACACACACACACACACACACACACACACACCTTTTAAGTGAATGCATAGAGAAAGTCTTTCTATCATTTATTGGTCCTTTTAATCTTTGAGGTTGCAAATCAATGTGAATTGATCACATGAAATGAGACAGTATAATTCTGTGTGTAATATTCTATAATATCATTGTTTTTTATTTCTGTTACATGATATATGGACTGCAAGCTCTTTCAAATCTATTTACCAGCATTAATCTCAATAAGAAATTACAACAAAAAATTATATTTGTCTGCAGTGTCTACAGGGGTGCCTTTCCCTTTTGCATCATTATCAGGTTCTGGTGGCTTACATTTTCTTATCTCCTCTGTACACAATTATTGTTTCTTTACAAGTCTTCATTTGTCTACACCCCTGTGAAACGGGCTAGAAATGTATCGCATTGTTTAATGAAAACTTTAATGAAAACTAATGCATTTATTCAAAATCAATGTGCTATTTTAATCTAATATCATACATCTCTAAGGATAGAGTAAAATGATAAGCTACATGATCAAGCTTTTACATGTGTCTAATATCCTTTCGAATTTTAATACCCTACATTGAACTTGAAAATATACAACTCTAAATAAATAGCTTGGATGGGGGAGGGGAAGGGGGTTAAACCAAATTTCCAGTATATAAAATACGTCAGTCATTATTGAGGCCCATGCTACTACTGACTGACATAGTCTACCGGCATAAACATCCAGGCATGTAAAAAATGATTAAATTCGATGTAGTAATTGCAACTGACAACAATTAAGGTTTTAACCTTAAGGTCACGTCACTTTATCAAGCCTCTCACGAACATCAATTTATTTCCTCAGCAATCAATGAAATATGCAATTGAAGAATGAAGGCATCATAAAAAATATTTTCATTGCCTTAACACAATTTATGTGAATCTATCAAATATTGACCAATGATGTGGCTTATAGTTAAAATAGATTAAAGCACATTTCACTCCCGTTCCTCTCTCCCTAGCACTGTTGGCAACCACAAAATGTGTAACACAGGTGAACTCCACCCCCCTCATCTACTTTACATTCTTCACTGAATTACTGACATAACTAATGAACATTAAAATTAGAAAATTAAACTTACCATTTAAGATGCTCTGGAAAAAGATAACAGCCAATATCCACATCCCCTGCTCCGTTCAATCACCCCAAGCTATGCTTTCTCGTCTTCCTCCGCACACTTTGACAGCTGCTTTCCTATAATTAGGTTTTGTGTGGCAGGTGTAATGTTAAACATTTGCTACTAGCTTGTAGTAACCAGTCCAACTCTCTGCTGATAATAATGTCTTTACCGTCTCCTCCTTTTTTCTCTATAACGCCCTCCCTGGTGCTCTCGAAGCCTACTCTTCCTCTCCCCTTTTCAGACCCCTCTTTGAGCTTGGAGGATATGTGCCTCTCTGATTGTCTTGGTTAAAGCTGTGATATCCGACTCTACGCAGCTCTACGCTGGTCCTCCGTGCATTGCTACTTTCCCTGCTCTTCAAAGGGATGCTCGAGGGGGCTACAGTGCTCGCCTGCAGCCCAGGTGTGATGCTGAGTCAGGGTAGTGGCACGCGGGCAACCGTAGGTACTAAAATAAATCTCCGGGTGTGAAACGGGGACACCTAAACAATAACGATGTGGAATCCACAAAAACGCATCTTAAAACGAAAACTGAAAAATAAAATCAGGTTTGGAATCAAAATGTGACAAATAAAATAACTTAAAATAAAGAGTCAATGTTCAGTTCAATAAGAATGAAAACCCAATCCGGATGAGCTGAAGTCAGACCATCTTCACCACCTCTCTCCGTCCAGCAAGAGGCAAGCACGCGCATCTTCCCACTGCCCTTTTAATCGCATTGGTCCATGCGCTAACCCTCGCTGCCTCAGAGCATTACAGAATAACCCTCTCCCCTGCCTTTGCAGCCGCTTTAATTCCTCATTGCCTTAAAGGAGCAGAGGCGATAGATAGCCAGTCCTCCTAGGCGCTAGGTGAGAGCATTTACATTAAGGAGGGGGATTTTGCAGTTAAAGAAGGCGCACCTGAAGAGCCGGTTAACAAGGAGAACATTTTACGCACAGTGTTATACAGGCACAAAGTGCGTGCGTAAAAATGTTTTACTTTTATTAAGGTAAACTAGGAACATGACTAAAAACGTATTTTCTATACAGGAGAGGTACACAGGATTACGCCTTCAAAATGTTCTTGACTCAAGGTTCTTGAGGTTTTTAAATTATATGTTTGTGGGAAATAATTTGATAAAAAACATTATTTTTAAATGGAGTTAAAAATAATCATACACACATCTAGCATTAGGTTAGTAAAATGCATGTAAAATATGTCATGATATCTTTGTGAAACAAATGGAAAAAGTCATTTTTTCTTAATTTCTTTACTCTATTTTGGGTTGGCATTACATTTTGGCATTTTGTTGAAATAGGCTATCATTCAATATTTAATTCTAACATCAACAATTATTACCACAATTGTTTTGATGGGGAATTCTAACTGGATTTGGTGCATTTTACATTGACCTGCCTCTGGTCCTTTCCCCACCCAGCCTCTGCCCAGGAGCAGGCCCTGTCTGATAAGCTTCCAAAACCATCAGACCTGCCCAAGAGGCCATTCACTGCAAACAGAGGACCTGTCTGTCAGCATCTGTCTGCAGCCACACATTCAGTACCAGCCCCTATGTCACGACTTCTGCCGAAGTCGATGCCTCTCCTTGTTCGGGCAGTGTTCGGCGGTCGACGTCGCCGGTCTTCTAGCCATCGCCGATCCATTTTTCATTTTCCATTTGTTTTGTCTCGTTTTCCCACACACCTGGTTCTCATTTCCCTCATTATGTGTTGTGTATTTAACCCTCTGTTCCCCCCATGTCTTTGTGTGGTATTGTTTATTGTAAGTGCTTGTGCACATTTTGTTTGACCGGTTGTGCGTCGGGATATTGTGCCCATACTTAGTATTTTTTATGTCATTGGTTTTACTTTTAAACTGCTCCGGCTATTATCAAGTTCTGCTCTCCTGCGTCTGACTTCCCTGCCACCAGATACTCACCCCTTACACATTATCCCTCTCCAGGCATATAGCCTGCTAAATTAAATGTATGTACAGTTGAAGTCGGAAGTTTAGATACACTTAGGTTTGTCACGTCCTGACCATAGTTCTTATGTGTTTTGCTTGTTTTAGTGTTGGTCAGGACGTGAGCTGGGTGGGCATTCTATGTTGTGTGTCTAGTTTGTCTGTTTCTGTGTTCAGCCTAATATGGTTCTCAATCAGAGGCAGCTGTCAATCGTTGTCCCTGATTGAGAATCATATATAGGTGGCTTGTTTTGTGTTGGGATTTTGTGGGTGGTTGTTTCCTGTGTCAGTGTTTGTGCCACATGGGACTGTGACGGTTAGTTCGTTTGTTATTTTGTATAGTGTCTTGTCTTCGTGTATATTAAATCATGGAAACTTACCACGCTGCACATTGGTCCTCCGATCCTTCTCGCCTCTCCTCGTCCGAGGAGGAGGAAGAGCTAGACTGCCGTTACAAGGTTGGAGTCATTAAAACTCGTTTTTCAACCACTCCACAAATTTCTTGTTAACAAACTATAGTTTTGGCGAATCGGTTAGGACATCTACTTTGTGCAATTGACAAAAGTAATTTTTCCAAAAATAGTTTACAGACAGATGATTTCACTTACAATTCACTGTATCACAATTCCACTGGGTCAGAAGTTTACATACACTAAGTTGACTGTGCCTTTAAACAGCTTGGACAATTCCAGAAAATGATGTCATGGCTTTAGAAGCATCTGATAGGCTAATTGACATCATTTGAGTCAATTGGAGGTGTACCTGTGGATGTATTTAAAGGCCTAACTTCAAACTCAGTGCCTCTTTGCTTGACATCGTGGGAAAATCAAAAGAAACCAGCCAAGACCTCAGAAAGAAAATTGTAGACCTCCACAAGTCTGGTTCATCCTTGGGAGCAATTTCCAAATGCCTGAAGGTACCACGTTCATCTGTACAAACAATAGTATGCAAGTATAACACCATGGGGCCATGCAGCCGCCATACCGCTCAGGAAGGAGACGTGTTCTGTCTCCTTGAGATGAACGTACTTTGGTGCGATAAGTGCAAATCAATCCCAGAACAACAGCAAAGGACCTTGTGAAGATACTGGAGGAAACAGGTACAAAAGTATCTATATCCACAGTAAAACGAGTCCTATGTCGACATAACCTGAAAGGCCGCTCAGCAAGGAAGAAGCCATTGCTCCAAAACCGCCATAAAAAGCCAGACTACGGTTTGCAGCTGCACATGGGGACAAAGATCGTACTTTTTGGAGAAATGTCTTTTGGTCTGATGAAAGAAAAATAGAACTGTTTGGCCATAATGACCATCGTTATGTTTGGAGGAAAAAGGGGGAGGCTTGCAAGCCGAAGAACACCATCCCAACCGTGAAGCACGGGGGTGGCAGCATCATGTTGTGGGGGTGCTTTGCTGCAGGAGGGACTGGTGCACTTCACAAAATAGATGGCATCATGAGGTTGGAAAATGATGTGGATATATTGAAGCAACATCTCAAGACATTAGTCAGGAAGTTAAAGCTTGGTCGCAAATGGGTCTTCCAAAGGACAATGACCCCAAGCATACTTCCAAAGTTGTGGCAAAATGGCTTAAGGACAACAAAGTCAAGGTATTGGAGTGGCCATCACAAAGCCCTGACCTCAATCTTATAGAACATTTGTGGGCAGAACTGAAAAAGCGTGTGCGAGCAAGGAGGTCTACAAACCTGACTCGATTACACCAACTCTCTCAGGAGGAATGGGCCAAAATTCACCCAACTTGTTGTGGGAAGCTTGTGGAAGGCTACCCGAAACATTTGACCCAAGTTAAACAATTTAAAGGCAATGCTACCAAATACTAATTGAGTGTATGTAAACTTCTGACCCACTGGGAATGTGATGAAAGAAGTAAAAGCTGAAATAAATAATTCTCTCTACTGACATTCTGACATTTTTTAAATAAAGTGGTGATCCTAACTGACCTAAGACAGGGAATTTTTACAAGGATTAAATGTCAGGAATTGTGAAAAACTGAGTTTAAATGTATTTGGCAAAGGTGTATGTAAACTTCCGACTTCAACTGTACCTCTGTCCTTGAGCTGTTTTGTCCATTATTGTTCTGTATTATGTCCTGTTTCATGGGGACCCCATGAAGAGTAAATGCTGCTTTTGTAACAGCTAATGGGGATCCTAATAAAGTCCTAGCTACTGAAAAGGAGCAGGATACGTTATGGTGGACATTGCTGAATAATTTACTTAAAATCTACGATTTTAAAAGGATGAATGCGGGTCAGATTTTCTGTTGATAGTTTTTATCTCTGTCTCTCAACTTGGTGAGGAGGACGGTGCTGTAGGAGGACGTGTCCTCTTCCTGGTTCGAAGTGCAGTCTCTCTTGTTCGCTCACAACACACTGTTCCAGCATCTCTTGTCAACAGCATTCCTTTGTTCAGTAACAGCTACTTACACTAGACTGTTCTCGAGACACAAGAAGAGATTTAATCAAAATAAAATGGTCTAGCTTTCATTTAATTTGGTACACTATCTATTTATATCATATGAGCACTCCAATAAAGTGAGGTCAGGGAAGGACAGGAAGAGGAGTTAGGCCTGTGGGTCAACAAACCTGCAGGCCACTTACATTGGATTTAGAATGGTCTGCTCTAGTATGGAACTATGTGCATGTGTTTGTAAGCTTGTTCATTTGTAGTAGCACAATTGACCCAGCCCCAAGGAAAAGGAATGTAGCTTTGTGAGGCTGCCTGTCCAGTGGCTTTGGCTGTTTACTGGTGCTTATTGCTGATGTGATGTCCAAGACAGAGATGGCCTGTAGATGCAACCTCTGTTTCCTACAGATGACGAGAAGTGATCCTGTTAGCAGACCACCTGAGGGGCTCGTCTACTCCAGCTCCTTCTCATTATCAACCAGGCTGCTCAATGGGCCTGCCATGGCTGCTCTGCACTCTCCCAGCTGAGGGGATGGACATGGAATTATGATGCATTATACATAAAGCATCCAGCGCCATGCCAAAAACTAAAAACAGGATTTCTTTTGAACCTGTTAATGATACCGGTTGTTAAGCTAGCAATAGTTATTTTTTCTGCTACATAGTTTAGACAGGGGATGGACAGAGTAGAGGAGGGGTCTGGTCGCTTTATTAGACGGAAGCCACTCCTGAGAAAAATGCACATGACATCATACCTGGAGTTTGCAAAAAGGCACTTGAAAGACCCAGAGCATAAGGCAAAAGAGTATGTGGTCTGATGAGACAAAAACAATGAATGGAGCCAAATACAGGAAAATCCTTGATGAGAACCTGCTTCTGAGTGCAAACAACCTTAGACTGAGGGGTAAAGATTTACGTTCCTAACGGGACAGTGACCCGAAGCATACAGCTAAAACAATGCTGAAATGGCTTCAAAACAAGAATGTTAAAGTCCTTGAGTGGCCCAGCCAATGTCCAGACTTGAATCCCATTGAAAATCTGTGGAAAGACTTGAAGATTGCTGTTTCACCACCGCACCCCATCTAATTTAAGAGAGCTTGAGAAAATCTGCAAGGAAGAATATCCCTAAATCCAGATGTGCAAAGGTGATACAGACATACCTAAGACAACTGAAAGCTGTAATTGCCATCAAAGGTGCTTCTACACAGTATTGACTCAGGGGTGTAAATTATATATTTCAGTTTTTCATTTTCAATACAATTGCAAACATTTCTAAAAACATGTTTTCACTTTATCATTATGGCATATTGTGGATGGTTGAGAAAATGTTTCTCTTTCATCCATTTTTAATTCAGACTAACACAGAAAATACTTTTTGAAGGCACTGTAAGCCATTAAGCTCCATACCAACTGGAGACTAGACAAGAAACAACTAAAACTGATTTTAATTTGAGTATGTTCACGATATCTGTCATCAAGCCAATTATGGAGATCCTTATTAAAAAACTGGAAGTGCTTCATAGTTTGGACATGAAATACTGCAGTTGTGTGAATCCCTTTGATAGTGTAGTGGTTATTTAGTTAAAGTATCATCACAAACATAATGTGTCACCACAAGTGAGACATTTGTGTAATACTTATGTTACTACATAAATAATACGGGTAATTGTAATAACAATGCATCATTGTTATCCTGTCACCAACAGGATTCATTTCCAGGCCAACCTCTCTCTGAAGGTACCAATCCTCCATCTGTCAGTGGAAAAATGGCTCCTTCTCTTGGCAGGAACAGGAAGGGATGGGGCCAGAAATCCCATGTAAGCCCTTTCTACAGAACGGCATGTCCTTGTGAATCTCACCAATGACACCTTCTCTAATTGTTGTGGTCTCAGGTAATTTCGAGTGAGTCTCTCATGTCTTTATGGCCACCATTCACCAAAGTGCATACTGTAGTCCAGTGATGACATCGGTACTGCTCGTTGTTGATATTCAAGTTACATAAAAGTGAAACAAGGGAGAATAAATAGCTATGAATAATAGAATGTAAAATAGTTATCCGAGGTCAAGAATCTCTTGAGTAGGTGACCTTCTACAATATTTTCATATCATCATTATGCTCCTCCTTCACACTTGGTTTCTTGTGTGTTTGGTGGCAAATAAACATACCAGATAGCATCAAAGGGGATCTAATAACCTTCAGTGAACTGCCTATAAAGCTAGTAGACCTAAATAATAAGGTACTTCACATGTTTGTATCAAGGAGGTTTGCGTTAATGGACATCTAAAATAAAACAATTATACAATACCACTGTCATAAAATAGATTTTCAGCCATGTCTGATGTATACAATAGGATCTTAATCATCCTGTTGCAGGAGAACTTTCCTGCAATGCAGGACATTTAAAACTGGTAATGTATTTGAGGTTTAAAAAGGCTTCTGAAGTTTGAAATTTCCACTTCCCCTACAAAAATGTCCATTAATTATAATCCACATTTCCGGTTGCTGCAGGATTATTTTCCTGCTGTAGCAAACTGTCTCAAATTAAGATCCTATATCTGTAGGCAGCAAGAGGTAAAGTGCCCTTTTACATTATGGGCTATAATTATGAGAATAATGTCATACATCTCTGCCGTATTTAAAAATGTCACACTCAATGGGGGAATTTTGTGAGTAGGTGATACGCATCTATCAAATGTTACAGTAACCCTCAATTCTTTATGGATAACAGGTGCTTTAATTTATCACTTCGCTGCAGTGACAGCTGTACAATCTCTGTGGCTTACTTACATTGTGAAACACAATACCGTCATTCACACTCCCAGAGCAGTGGACCACTGACTGTTCACAATGTACTAGCTGTTAATGAAGTAAGGCTAAGTAAGCATAGATGGTTAGTTTTCAGTGAAGAAGTAGCCACTCCAATGCAGGTTTAACAGTGTAAATGTATTTCATATGTTCTGTATACACAGATAATAGGAGGACTTCTTTTATTACATTTTGAATATGGCGTGGGGTTAGGTGGGGGTGGGGTGTAATTTAGCCTCCCAGCAAGTTGTTCAAATACTGGTAAATACATCTGACAATGAGGCCCATGGGCTACTGCAGCCTTGCCCTTGCTGTGGGTTCGTGTGGGACAACAATGGAACTGAGAAGAAAGGTCTCTATATTGAAGGTCATGACTCCCCATAAACACACACTCCCTAGAAATACACACATTGCTTTCACAAAATGGTTTGAATTGTTGTGTTGCTGACATTTCTTCTGTGTCATCAAAGCCAACACAAACTGTGGTCATGCAACAATATACTAACACTTTTACAGTATTTTCAGTTACTTAAAAATGTTCATATTTTTGGTAAAAAGACATAAGGATGAAGGCTTATTTTTTTATTTTTTTATTTCCATCTTAAACAATGAAAGAGATCTAATGAACTCATTATTTCTGCTGCCTTTATCCAGTCTGCCCATCCACCCTCTCTCCCATCAACATTCCCCTGGCCTTTCCATGGCGCGTGTGCTGCAGACGGTGGATCAGGGGTAATCGCCCAGGAACAACATTCATGTTTTGACAACTCCTCTGAAGCCGGGTGTCTCTTACAACAAAACACAGACTTACCTATCATCAGCAAAATGTCAGGCTGCCCTTTTTCAAGTCACCCAAAGGAGGATCAGGTTCCCTCTCACTATGCAACCCATTAGCTCAGAATAGAACTGTCCACAGCACCAGTAAATTATCCCATTTGTTGCTTAAAACAATGATGCTGATAGGGGACAAACTGTGCATGTGGCTCCAAATAACAATGTGTAGAGTTACAAGTTGGCTGAGGTAGAATGGTGTTCTGTTGGTGTTCTGTTACCAACCATATATCACTCTCAAGGGAGATGAACACTTGAATCAGTCAATATCAACACACGTGCACAGTCTACATGAGAGAGCTTGGAAAAATGAGCAATGGTTTTATTTTGGTCAAGAGAAAAAGAACATGCCAACCGTTGAAAACAGTAATACAGGATCAATAAGAAAAGCATTTTGCATAAACAAATCACAAATATAAACAATAGAAATATATGTATTTGGTTTACAAATGCATGCATTCCATTGTCTTTCTCCCTCTACGACTTGTCACCCATTCCCCTTCATCCATAGAGATCAGTTATCTACCCCCCACCTCTCCTCCCCGAGCAATCCGGTACCAATCCACAATACCAATGCCCCACCCTGATACCGCAACCACAGCCTGCTTTCCATTTGCTAGCCCCAAGGCACGGAGCAGCATATCTGTAGCCAACCTTGACGTGCTAAACTAGGGCGCTGAGGGGGCTAGAGTGAGAGGAGAGAGGGAGGAAAGGAGAGAGAGGACGAAAGGAGAGAGGGAAGATAGGGGGCTGTTTGGTGATTTGGTGCTTATAGCTGCATTCCCCTTGTCTCCCTCTCTCCCATTCATCACTGGAAAAGTGAAAGATCAATAAATCATCATTATGCATTTCATCTCCAAAATGATCAACCCTTTTCAACCCATCATGATCATCATCTTTATCATTACACATGTGGAATGCAGATCATTTCACCACAATGTTATTATAGTGTCATAACAATGGTGTAATAACATTTTGATATTCTCTTATCAATTATGTGTTTGCTTTAATCCCTCAAAGTCTAAATTAGTTTCTCGGTCTTGACACAGACCATGCACGGAGCTGTGAGCTGCCCGATTGATAACAAACGCAGAAGCATGGCGGCAATAAGAATGTGGAATTTGACTTCTCAGCTTCACAACTCAATCCAACACAGGGTCGCAGTGTTGCCTAGTAACAATGGCACACAACTGACCTTATCTATGTGGTCATAAAAATGTATGAAGACCCCCTTTCCCCCGCACCTCTATATTTATTTATCTCCCCGTCTCAGAGCACAATCACCAGCACACAGCCAGAGGGCAAGCACACTCTGCACTCTCTTACCGCGGCCCGGGCAGCAGTGGGGTGGGTGTTTTTGCCTGGAAGCGCCCGTCTTTCATTATAGAAGGGTATCTGAACCAGAAAACAGCCACACAACACATACAGCACTGGTGGGCGGGAGATAGTGGAGATGCAGATCGCATGCCATGAAACAGATAGATAGCTGTAGCACAGAGGGACAGAGCGAATCACAACAGATATTCAATAATATTTCGCAAGCTGAATAATATAGTAAAAGCAGCTACCACAGAATTATTTTCTTTGCAGCCTTTCCTTTGCTCTCCTCCCTTTAAGACAACAACAATAGAACAGACATTAAAACTCTCCTGCAAGAACAATACATTTTTACAATACCGTATGCAACTTTTTTCCAAAGGGCTTTAGAGAAGAATTAATCAAACTGAACCAATTTGCTATGGAACATAGACCTACAGATAGTCAAACAAATCTGGTAAATCAATCTGATCGCTCACTCTCTTGGCCATAAAACCAAGTATAATGCCTCTGATTGTCTACTGTATGTGACTTTGGAGATATGAACTCATCCGGGGAGCTCTTTGGAGTTACTGTTTCTTCCCCAGGTGATCCTGTACTGTAAACACCATGCCACGAAAACTGCTCTGCTCTGCCACCAGCCACCAGCCTCCCGTCCTGCTGCTACCATGGGAACATCTGTGTTGAGCTGCTGTGCGCATCTGGCGGGCACCATGCTAACACAGATGGTGTGTGTGTGTGTGTGTGTAATACTGCTGCAAAAGATGGGTAAGGGTAGTGATCCTGACTCCTACAGGGACTGCTGTGCTGCTATATCCTACTACGTATCATATGTGTCCCCAATAATCCCCATTTTAAGGGTCAGCGAGTGACTTTAAGTATAAATATTTCTGTAGGGCAACGAATAGTAAAATGTGATTCGTATCTCTTTGCAACAAGTATGAGGCATTACAGACTTTCTGACCTCCACAATAATCTGAAGCAGAGTAGGTAGGCTGAGAATCTCCATACAAACAATGCTATTGCCTGTCCAATAAAAAGGCGCAGGCAGGGTGAGGGTAGAAAATTAGATTTGCAGCAGAAACATGTGGCCAGGTCATTACGCTTCTTCCCCTTTAATCCCAGCTTGTCCAGCTCTTTCCTGGCTGTAATTACACAGTATCCAATGTCACATGGAAATGCCAACAGATGCACAGCGTCTAAGACGAGCATTATGTACTTAGAGATGTCCTAGTCATTAGGCCTGTTGCACAAGGCATGCTGATTGCACCATTGTTGTGCTCTGGCTAAGGCAATGGGGTGAGGTGGATGGAGGGAAGGACAGGCAAGCATAACAGGTGGACAACTCTAGGGCCATTGTGTGAAGCCAATTCAGAGGATGCTGTCAACTGTGGTCATAATGACCAGTGACCACAAGAGTGAAAGACACCAATAATGCCTAGTTATTACACAGATCTGATCATTGCAGCCTGAGTATGCAATGCACACAACTACTACAGCTAATACTGTATTATACAATCATGATGTGTGCAATCAAATTATCATAGTATGAACCAAAAAAGTTCTCAGCATATGTTTACGTGTACCTGACTTGTAATGTGTTAGGCTGAGAAATGTCATTTAATCTAGAAATATATGTACATATAAACTCTATAATTTGACATGTATTCATTGTAAAGATTGGGAGATGGCTACTCTGAAGGTGATTGGGTGGAGCTGTGGGTGTATTGTGATGATGAAAGAGGTGGAGGGGGCAGGGGGTGATATGAAGGAAGAGCTGTTTTTCTTTCTCTGTGTGGTCATCTCTCCGGTCTCTCATCAGACATAGTGATCAGATCTCTGTGAGGATTAGGAACCGATGTTCCTCTGAAGAAGCTTTGCACAGCACTGTGAGGCTGTTTACTCCCATAATCTGACTAATTTGCTCACCAGTATGTCACAGCGCCTCCAGTTTACATGGGAGCAAGGTAATGGACAGGATTGCCCTCTTCTGGTCATTGGTGGAGCAGCAATAAGGTAGTGAGGGGATTCGATTAATGCCCCCGGCACGCCCTGGGTAAACCGGGTTATGACTAAATGTGATATAGTTTTGTCATATTTGACTTTTCGTATCAGGTTAGCATAACAAAACAAGTGACATAGATTAAGCACATGGAGTAATAAGTAGGATTCTGTGTTTTCACATGCAAAAGTGATTGTTTTCGATAAAAACGCTTTTTGCCTTCCCAATGAAAACTAGTATGAAAATGCTAACATATATTTTATGGAAAAGAGATGCACCATGCTGCATTGTTGACAATATGACAGAGCGGTGCAGATTACCGGTCCGTTTTAGCAGAGTGCACCTCCCACACGGGCTTCGCCCTGTCACAAGACGGGCCATAGCCCAGTTCAACCTGGGGCAGCTTAATCAAATCCCCTCAATGTGTGCAAGGAAGAATTTAAAGCTCTCTTTGTTCTGATTGTCTGAGTTCTCATGATGGACAACAGGCCCATTGAGGCCCTGCACAAAGACACACACAGTCAAAATTATAAATGACCATAAGGGTGCTATGAGTTTATGATAATAATGTCTTTCCAGGAAGCTAAGAAGGATATAATGCAGACCAAGAAAACACAAGACCAATTCCAGCAGAGCCAGAGCCAGAGCCAGAACCAATTCAATTAAATTCTAAAAAAATATCATAACATTTTTCCAGGCAAATTATCCAAAGGATAATTACTGAACTATTATGTTTTCAAACAAACATTGTATTCATTGTTTTCATACCACAGCCATTTTGCTTTCTTATCCCTACTCACATGACCCCATACTTAAAGTGACAGGTATAATTTTGGCCAATCAACAGAATTTCAACCTGGCATATAAATCATGGCATGGATCTACAAATATTTCATAAAAAATGTAAAATGTAACCTTTCTTTCTGTTTAATTTCATACCACATTTAATGTGGAGATGTTACAACTGAAATGTTGACTTGCAGACTGCCTGGAATACATTTCTTGACTTAAAAGGCAGAGGCCAAAGGAAAGCATTGATGCTAACATTGCGTACATTTTATTTACATGAACATCAGGTGTTATATAAATGGTGATATCCATAGTAGGCACCATTTGATTATGTCATGTGAGCACATAGGCCCTATAGTGCATGCAGCTGTATTGCTATGGAGCAGATTGGTAAACGATTTTCCCAGGTTGTAGGCTGTGGAACTTCATTGAGGACATGTGACACTGGAACTGTTTTAGCCCAAGTGGAACTCATTGGGGCTGTGCGGGGAGACAATGCCTGTCTCTGTGCTGCTCTAAGAGAATGAAGCGTGGTGATGTAGTGTGTCATATTGATCCCTCTGACAACTACGGTCTCCCTCCCTCCACTTGTGGTGACAGAGACAGACTGGATGGTTTGCTGGTCATCCACCACATTGGTCAAGTGAGTGAGACAGGGCCTAAAGGGAATCCACCTTAATGACACTTTGCAGCAGATGATTGTGTAATTTTTAAGCAATCATGTGGATCAGCAGTTGTTGCCTGCGGTAGGACGAGGAGGGCAAGGGTCAATCCAGAACACAATGCAAATAGGACAATAACACCTCTCTGTGCACGTGGGTCATTATGTGGCAAACTTCTGTTTCACCTTTGACAAATACTAAATAATTTCCATATAATTCTGCCATTTACAATATAAGCTCACGTATGCCTATTTATTTTGTATTTTACAAAAAATGTCCTCAATGAAAAAAACATTATTATTTTTTCCTCTAGCTAAAGACTAGCCATACAGCACATAAATCCCTTTTAAAGGTCCAATGCTGCTGTTTTTATCCTCATATCATTTCCGGGTAACCATTAAGTACCTTACTGTGATTGTTTTCAATTAAAATGGACAAAAAGAAAAATTGCTTCTTAGAAAAGACAATTTCTCAAGCTAAAATTTTGCTGCAACTGTCTGGGAGTGGCCTTTGCCAAGTCCTCAACCACCGGATGTTCCGGTTTTCAGGGGAAATGGAAAGAGAGCCTATGATGTGACTTCCGCTTTTGGAAGTTAACCTCTACGGCACAGGTGTCAAACTCATTCCACGGGGGGCCGAGTGTCTGCGGGTTTTCGCTCCTCCCTTGTACTTGATTGATGAATTAACATCACTAATTAGTTAGGAACTCCCCACACCTGGTTGTCTAGGGCTTTATTGAAAGGAAAAACCAAAAACCTGCAGACACTAGGCCCTCCGTGGAATGAGTTTGACACCCCTGCTCTACGGGATCGGTGTCCCCCCGCGGGACGGTTGAGCTAACGTAGGCTAATGGGATTAGCATGAGGTTGTAAGTAACAAGAACATTTCCCAGGACATAGACATATCTGGGCAGAAAGCTTAAATTCTTGTTAATCTAACTGGACTGTCCAATTTACAGTAGCTATTACAGTGAAAGAATACCATTCTATGAGGAGAGTGCACAATTATAACTTGAAAATGTATTAATAAACCAATTAGGCACATTTAGGTAGTCTTGATACAACATTTTGAACAGATATGCAATGGTTCATTGGATCAGTCTAAAAGTTTGCACATACACTGCTGCCATCTAGTGGGCAAAATCTAAATTGCGCCTGGGCTGGAATAATACATTATGGCCTTTCTCTTGTATTTCAAAGATGATGGTACAAAAATATTTTTAAAATGACATGTTTTTTCTTTGTATTATCTTTTACCAGATCTAACGTGTTATATTCTCCTACATTAATTTCACATTTCCACAAACTTAAAAGTGTTTCCTTTCAAATGGTATCAAGAATATGCATATCCTTGCTTCAGGTCCTGAGCTACAGGTAGCTAGATTTGGGTATGTCATTTTAGGCTAAATTGAAAAAAAGGGTCAGATCCTTTTAACAAGGTGGCACTCTATCTTAACATCTCCTCCACATTTACTGGATTGGTTGACAATGCAGAAGAGAACCTCCCCCGATAGTTTGTTCTCTTCTCCTCAACACCAGTATGTAGGGGAACTAGTTTCATGCATTTCTTTTATGCCTGCTATGTTAGGTTAGTCTGGGAGTGATCTGAGTGGGGAGGGGAAAACAGAAAAATAGCTGTTATTGGTAGAGAGGTTTGGAACTCTCTTTCTTATTGGTCTATTAACTAATTTAATGCATGGTGATGTCACTCCATCCCACCAAAACAGACTGAAATTTCAGCCGGTCTTTTCAAACAGCTCTTACACTAAAATGGCATTATTATCATGTTCACAATTTTACAGTATTATTCCAATCTCAAGGTGTGGAAATATATACAAAACACAGAAAGAAATCATGTTTTTGACGGCTCTGGGCCTTTAAAGGGAGATTGGTTGACTGACATCAAATTGTTGCTACATATGGGAAAAACTGAATCTATTTTGTTTGGAACAAAACATAGATTGCTTAGGGCTGACAAGATAAAGGTAAACTGTGCAGGGAAGGAGATTGAATCTAAAACAAGTGTAAATTCTCTTGGTGTGTCCCTAGATCAATCTCTTTCTGGAGACCTGATTGCTGCTAAAAAAAATCAATGAAAATGGCGAACAAATTGACAGTTTTATAGTGTAACACTAGATATTAAAGTTAAGAAACTGCTTGTCTCAACCTTGATTCAGTGTCATTTTGATTATGCTGCTCTGCTTGGTATAGTGGGCTATCAAAAAAGCTGAAAAAGAGAATGCAGGTCATGCAAAATAATGTTATCAGGTATATGCTGAATGTCCCCCCTAGGACCCACATAGGGGTACAGGAGTTCTGAGAGGTGGGCTTGTTGCCTTTGGAGTCCAGAGTGGACCAACTTAAACTGAATCATATGTTTAACATCTTAAATGATCGTGCCCCAGGTTATATGAAAAACCACATTGATATGGTCTATCATCAATACAGTTACAATACCAGAGCTAGTGTTGTCTTGTAAAATCCCAAAAGTAAACAGTTCTGCCCCCTACTGCTGGTCAGGTGTATTTATTTGAAGGATCGGTATGATTTCATTTTTATTTAACCTTTATTTAACTAGGCAAGTCAGTTAATTAAGAACAAATTCTTATTTACAATGACTGCCTACCCTTAACCAGGACAATGCTTGGCCAATTGTGCGTCGGCTTGTGGGACTCCCAATCACGGCTGGTTGTGATAGAGCTTGGAATCGAACCAGGGTCTGTAGTAACTCCTCTAGCCCTGAGATGTAGTGCCTTAGAACACTGCGCCACTCGGGAGTCCTGATATGCAATTAATAGATTGTTTTAATGTGAAATGAATATGGATGATTTTTAGGGTTAGGGAGAGTGCAGTGAATCGTGCCACTTTTTAGGATGTCAATATAAATGAATGTATTTATGGTTGTTTGTAATTTTGTCTTGCCTTTTAATCATTATATGTGATATTGTTTTTACCATCGAGGACCACTTTGGAAATAAGCATATTAATTAATACTTTCAAGTGATATCGTCTGGGTCCACATTGTACATATTGTTGTATATGTTGTCTGTTACCCAAAATAAAATAAATGAAATTCAAAGGCTGATAGAGGCCTCTAGTGGCCAAAAGGCAGTTTTAGCATGGGCAGGACCTCCAGCATGCTTCCACCATTTTAAAGTAGTCTAAGTAGTCATCTAGGTGGGGATGCCTATGGGTTGTAGCCTCAGTGGCGCTGCCCGTGGTGTCACAGACGCTATAATGGAACATATATAAAGATAAGTGCTCTATCTATCTCTATGGTGCGCCCCATAGGCGCCCTCCAAGCAAATCGTCCTTGACCAACAAAAATCTCGTCACATCCGCGATATGGATTTCAGGAAGTAATCTAAAATAATAAAGTGGTGAACAACTTTCAGAGAGAGGAGTAAACGTCTAAATGCCAAGCGTCTAAATGTAAAGCCGGAGTTGTTTCTTATGAGTTTCTTTAGCGTCGTTGTCGGGACATCACGTTCACCATGATTACCGCACTGTAGGTTTCATGTTGGCCAAGCTGAAAACTAAGGAGCAAACTTTGAACAAGGCGCTGGAATTCTTCTGAAGTTTGACTTGCCCAAAATAATATTTGCCATGGCTTACCATAAAGGTTCTATTCCTTTTAGTGCATTATTTATCATGCTCTGTTTTGGAATGGCAAAATCTCTCTATACCATTCCACTTAAAATATTTATAGGGACGTTTAACTCTTCTTTAGATTTGGATTTAACTCCTATGAAACGAATACAAGCCTCAGGAAATGGACTGTCCCTGGCATCTGATCCAGCTGGAATAGTGAACTTTTTGGACATGGTCAATAACTTACAAGGCGACTCTGGCAGAGGTTACTACATGGAGATGACACTGGGTACCCCTGGTCAAAAGGTATATGAGAATATGACCTATTGTTGTTCTTAAATTTTCAATGTGGAATACATTTCTTGACCTCTTTGGTATAACAGTCCAAATGTTTTCAAATGAAGGAGATATGCATACACACACTACCAGTCAAAAGTTTTAGAACACCTACTCATTCAAGAGTTTTTCTTTTGACTATTTTCTACATTGTAGAATAATAGTGAAGACATCAAAACTATGAAATAACACATATGGAATCATGTAGTAACCCATTTTTTTTTTTTAACAAATCAAAATATTTTTGAGATTCTTCAAATAGCCACCCTTTGACTTGATGACAGCTTTGCACACTCTTGGCATTTTAAAAAAAACTTTATTTAACTAGGCAAGTCAGTTAAGAACAAATGATTTTCAATGACGGCCTAGGAACAGTGGGTTAACTGCCTTGTTCAGGGGCAGAACGACAGATTTTTTTTACCTTGTCAGCTCGGGGATTCGATCTAGCAACCTTTCGGTTACTAGTCCAGCGCTCTAACCACTAGGCTGAGAGAGAGAGAGGCTAGGGTGGGTGGGAGGGGGGGAGGGATGAGGCGAGGGTGGGAAGAGGAGAGAAGAGGCGAGGTAGGGAGAGGAGAGAAGAGGCGAGGTAGGGAGAGAAGGGGAGAGGAGAGAAGAGGCGAGGGGAGAAGAGAGAAGAGAAGAGGCGTGGGTGGGAAGAGGCGAGGGAGGGAGAGAAGAGGCGAGGGAGGGAGAAGAGGTAGGGAGAGGAGAGAAGAGGCGAGGTGAGGAGAGAAGAGGCGGGGAGGGGAGAGGAGAGGTAGGGAGGGGAGGGGAGGGGAGAGAATAGGCGAGGTTGGGAGGGGAGAGGCGAGAAGAGGCGAGGTAGGGAGGGGAGAGGAGAGAAAAGGCGAGGTAGGGAGGGGAGGGGAGAGGACAGAAGAGGCGAGGTTGGGAGGGGAGAGGAGAGGAGAGAAAAGGCGAGGTGGGGAGGGGAGGAGAGAAGAGGCGAGGTTGGGAGGGGAGAGGAGAGAAAAGGCGAGGTAGGGAGGGGAGGGGAGAGGAGAGAAGAGGCGAGGTTGGGAGGGAGGGGAGAGGCGAGAAGAGGAGAGGTTGGGAAGGGAGAGGAGAGAAGAGGGGAGGTAGGGAGGGGAGAGGAGAGAAAAGGCGAGGTAGGGAGGGGAGAGGAGAGAAGAGGCGAGGTTGGGAGGGAGGGAGGGAGGGGAGAGGCGAGAAGAGGAGAGGTTGGGAAGGGAGAGGAGAGAAGAGGCGAGGTTGGGAGGGGAGAGGTGAGAAGAGGCGAGAAGAGGCAAGGTTGGGAGGGGAGAGGAGAGAAGAGGCGAGGTAGGGAGGGGAGAGGAGGGGAGAGGAGAGAAAAGGCGAGGTAGGGAGGGGAGAGGAGAGAAGAGGCGAGGTTGGGAGGGAGGGAGGGAGGGGAGAGGCGAGAAGAGGAGAGGTTGGGAAGGGAGAGGAGAGAAGAGGCGAGGTTGGGAGGGGAGAGGTGAGAAGAGGCGAGAAGAGGCAAGGTTGGGAGGGGAGAGGAGAGAAGAGGCGAGGTAGGGAGGGGAGAGGAGAGGAGAGAAGAGGCGAGGTAGGGAGGGGAGAGGAGAGAAAAGGCGAGGTAGGGAGGGGAGAGGAGAGAAGAGGCGAGGTTGGGAGAGGAGGGGAGAGGTGAGAAGAGGGAAGGTGTGAGAAGAGAAGAGGGGAGAGGAGGAATAGGGTACGGAGGGGAGGTAGGGAGAGGAGAGGGGAGGAAGGTAGGGAGGGGAGGAGAGAAGAGGCGAGGTTGGGAGGGGAGAGGAGAGAAAAGGCGAGGTAGGGAGGGGAGGGGAGAGGAGAGAAGAGGCGAGGTTGGGAGGGAGGGGAGAGGCGAGAAGAGGAGAGGTTGGGAAGGGAGAGGAGAGAAGAGGGGAGGTAGGGAGGGGAGAGGAGAGAAAAGGCGAGGTAGGGAGGGGAGGGGAGAGGAGAGAAGAGGCGAGGTTGGGAGGGAGGGGAGAGGCGAGAAGAGGAGAGGTTGGGAAGGGAGAGGAGAGAAGAGGCGAGGTTGGGAGAGGAGGGGAGAGGTGAGAAGAGGGAAGGTGTGAGAAGAGAAGAGGGGAGAGGAGAGGAGGAATAGGGTACGGAGGGGAGGTAGGGAGAGGAGAGGGGAGGAAGGTAGGGAGGAGAGAGAAAAGGGGAGGTAGGAAGAGACGAGGGGAGGTAGGGAGAGAAGAGAAGAGGGAAGGTAGGGAGAGAAGAGGAGTGGGAAGGTAGGGAGGAGGAATAGGGTACGGAAGGGAGAAGAGGGGCGGTAGGGAGGGGAGAGAAGAGGGTAGTGTCGTGTCTTTGGCTATGCCGGATTAAGTGTTATGACATGCTATTCTATAAAATACTTTCTCCGTAATTAATATTACCTGATTGAACTAATCATGTAAATGTAATTAACTAGAGAGGAGGGGCACCACAAAATAATATTTATAGAGCTGTTATCTTCCGAATAAACTCTTAAAGACCTAGTAATATTTTACATCAATAGCAGTCAATATTAATCGTCACCTTATTTCAGTCTCATCTAAAAGTTGTAAATTCTTGGTTATCTTCACGAACCCTGGCTAACAAGTTGAATCAGCAATACAAAATTGGGTTTAATTATTTATTTACTAAATACCTAACTAATCACACAGAATTACATATACACAATGAATCATACCTTGATTACAAATTACATCATAAAGGAAAACGTCCCTAGCGGGCGGAACAGATATGACAGGTTGTTACACAAAAGAAAAGGAGCTGGGTTTGAGTGAAAGAGCGGGAAGACTGAGGAACAAAGGGCGAAGCTCTGCTATCGTAAATACAATATCTTATGCATTCTAAATTACCGCCCATTTGGAAAAGGAAAATGCAATAAATATTTACTCTGAGCTGCGCTTCGGTAGGTTGGTGGTAGACGGAAGGCCGTGTTTCCCAACCGGGTCCTTTGTCCTTTGAAGAATGTCTCTGCTGCTGGTAAATTGAATACGTTGTAGTAACGTCATTGGGTGGTAGACGGGATACTCTTGTCTGTCCTAATTTACGTTTGCAGCTGCTGTTGCTAACTCAACGTCTAGGAGGTGTCACTTCTATAGTGAATAAGAGTTCAAAGTTCATACCATTCGCAACCAAAGCTCATGCTGAGGTTGGCTTAGTTCTGTAGTTGACATGTTATCTGAACCCTTCTGACATCGGACCGTCGTCCTCACATCCCTGGAACAGGAAGTTACATTTTCGTCAATGGCTTATATAGTGGAGGGAGAAGGGTGTGTCTGAAAAGTTTATAACCCATGTCTCTTCACAGGGGCGGGCCACTGGTTGAGCAGAGCCCTAACCTTATGAAAACCCAAATCTCTCATTTGGAAGCTAAAATTACATTTCATCTCTTCACCAATAATTTCATATTCAAACATTTGAATTGAACAACAATTCCATGTGAATCTGATAACTCTGATGTGTAGACTTTCCACAGTAGAGTTTGTCATTCTATCATTGATGAGAATGTGCCAGATGACAACCGAACTGACATAATATACCTTAAGTACCACCGCATATGTTCAATTGGTCGGATTACCAGAATATAGTTCATTTCCCCCCAACTTCTGATGTTCCCAGAATCTCTATGTTAACCAAGGGGTTTTCTAATGTCACATCAGTAGAGTAGGGAGAGGAAAAAGGGGGGAAGAGTTATTTATGACTGTCATAAACCTACCCCCAGGCCAACGTCATGACAGTAGGTAGAAAGAGGAGAGAAGAGGGATGGGGTGGAGGGGAGGGAACAGAAGAGGGGAGAGGAGGAAGAGGGTAGGGAAGGTAGGGAGAGGAGGGGAGAGGAGAGGAGAGGAGGAAGATGGTAGGGAAGGAAGAGAAGGGGGAAGGTAGGGAGAGAAGAGGAGTGGGAAGGTAGGGAGGGGAGAGAACAGAATAGGGAAGGTGTGAGAAGATGGGAGGCAGGGAGAGAAGAGAAGAGGGTAGGTGGGGAGAGAAAATGGTAGGGAGGGGAGAGAAGAGGGGAGGTAGGGAGGGGAGAGAGAATGTGGAGCGGAGAGAAAGAGAGAACAAGGGGAGGGGGCACAATAACACCAAACCTCAAACAGTTCTATCTACAGTAGGATGTAATTAGAGGCCTGATGTTAAACAAGGCGTTATTCAAATGATCCACTAATTGCCACATCTGTTAGCCCCGTCACAGCAAGGCTGAGGTGTTGGCTGGAGTGCCTCACATCTGGTAATTGGTACAAACAGGTAGCAGATGTACGTCCCCGCCACTGAGCCTCTGCTAATTAGCCAGGCAGGCCTCAACCACAGGCGACCAGGCCGCCGCGCTGGCTCAGGGATGGAGAAGAGGAGGGATTTGCCTGGCAGTGGCCCAGCCAGGCTAGGGGAGTACGGAAGAGGATTGAGAGGGTTGGAGGTGCAAAGAAATGCCCCTATTTTTCCCCAACAGGCTGCGTCAGGATGGTCTGTCCAGTTTGGGCCCAGCGTGAGTGGATTGCTGCCATCGGTGTGGTGGCAGTAGGGTTTCAGATGTCAGAGCCACGGTGGTGGGACTTCGGCCAGTCCAACTAGGAAACACAGATAGGGACGCAACATAGAGCTTTAAGGAAGTACAGTGCCTTCAGAAAGTATTCACACCCTTTGACTTTTTCCACATTGTCTTGTGTTACAGCCTGAATTTAAATTGGATTAAATTTAGATTTTGTGTCACTGGCCTACACACAATACCCCATAATGTCAAAGTGGAATTATGTTTTTAGAAATGCTTACTAATTAATTTAAAATAAAAAACTTAAATATCTGGAGTCAAGTGTTCAACCCCTTTGTTATGACAAGCCTAAATAAGTTCAGGAGTAAAAATGTACTTAAGTTGCATAGACTCTGTGTGCAATAATAGTGTTTCATTTTTTTTAATGAATACCTCATCTCTGTACCACACACCTACAATTATCTGTACGGTCCCTCAGTCGGACAGTGAATTTCAAACACAAAGATCAGGGAGGTTTCCGATGCCTCGCAAAGAAGGGTAATGGTAGATGGGTAAAAATAAAAGAAACAGACATTCAATATCCGTTTGAGCATGGTGAAGTTATTAGTTACACTTTGGATGGTGTATCAATACACCCAGTCACTACAAAGATACAGGCGTCCTTTCTAACTCAGTTGCTGGAGAGGATGGAAACCGCTCAGGGATCTCACCATGAGGCCAATGGTGACTTTAAAACAGTTACAGAGTTCAATGGCTGTGATAGAAAACTGAGGATGGATCAAAAGCATTGTAGTTACTCCACAATACTAACCTAAATGACCGAGTGAAAATAAGGAAGCTTGTACATAATACAAATATTCCAAAACATGCAACCTGTTTGCAATAAGGCACTAAAGTAAAACTGCAAAAAATGTGGGCAAAAAATGAACTTTATGTCCTGAATAAAAAGTGTTATGTTTGGGGCAAGTCCAACACATTACTGAGTACCACTGTTCATATTTTCAAGCATGGTGGTGGCTATTTTTTGGGTTGATAAAAAGAAATGGAATGGAGCTAAGCACAGGCAAAATCCTAGAGGAAAACATGGTTCAGCCTGCTTTCCAACACTGTGAGACAAATTCACCCTTCAGCAGGACAATAACCTAAAACATAAGGCCAAATATACACTGGAGTTGCTTACCAAGATGACATTGAATGTTCCTGAGTGACCTAGTTACAGTTTTGACAGAACTTGAAGAATTTAAAAAAGAATAATACAAATATTTTAAAATCCAGGTGGGCAAAGAGCTTAGAGACTTACCCAGAAAGGCTCACAGCTGTAATAACTATCAAAGGTGATACTGACATGTATTGATTGACTCAGGGATGTGAATAGTTATGTAAATTAGATATTTTTGTATTTCATTGTCAATACATCTGCAAAAATGTCTAAAAACATGCGGTATTGTGTGTAGATGAGCGAGATTAATTTTTATTTAGTCCATTTTGAATTCAGGCTGTAACACAAGATGTGAAATAAGTCAAGGGGTAGGAATACTTTCTGAAGGTACTGTAGATCCCGCTAGGGTTTTTGTTTACCGTATATTGTGAGGAATAGCTAGGCCTATTTACTCAGTGTTTGTCCGTCATCAATACTTCCTGCTCATCTGTTTTTTTCAGAACAGGGTCGACAACACAAGAATGCAGAATACTCTTCAGTAGCCTATTTATTGAGAGCAGAATGCTACATTTGTTCTGTCTGGGTGTCAAGTAAGGTCTTCAATTTAAAATCTCTGAGTAAGTCGCTTCTTATTCTTAGCTTTGATGAAGCCCATGCTTTAGTTGAATGGAAACAAATATCCAGAAAATCCTGTTTTCCTCAGGCTGCTTTAGGGAAGACACCGGAAGTAGAATGTCACACCAGCAGACCGCATTCCTGTGTGTTTCCTTTGTTACCTCTCTTCCATCAATCCAAAGTGCCTTAAAGACTAGGTATGCAGCCTAACATGATTTGAGGTCATGTTTAAATGGCAAAGAAACTCATTTTGAGAGCCGTGGAGGGCACTGTTTATTATGGCCTCTTTAATGATGAGGAATGTTAAGTAATGACTCTTCTGTGCCGGTCACCGAGGTGACAGAAGTCGGTTATCTCATTAGTTCCCCCTCGTTGAATTGATGCCTGAGACAACATCATCTCAACTGCTGCTTTGCTAGCTCATGCTCTGCTCCTGCTCGCACACAGCCGACAAATACCAGGTTGGAGGGACATTTAGACTCTGGAACAATGGGTGGACGTTTTTCCCAAAGACTACCAGACCAGAGAGCTTTTTTTTCATCTTCAGACGTCAGAAGCATAGTAAATACCCTGTTCAGCTCAAAGCACGATTACTGACTGTGAGTCAGTTTGTGTGTTTATTGCGTGTATTAAGATGAATGGGGTTGAGTTGTTCTGTGTGCTTAACCCAGATGGTTGAATGATTGATAAAGTACTCACTACTCTCTTTTGTTTTTCAGCTGAATATCCTGGTTGATACAGGAAGCAGTAACTTTGCAGTGGCTGCAGCAGCACATCCCTTCATCACACACTTCTTCAACACAGCACTGTGAGTCATCAGGCTCTCATATTTGCTCTCAGTGGAATAGCTCTTTCTATAAGGTCAATAAGAAGCCTACGTTATCTACACATTATATTTGGTGGCCCCAATAATATTAGAAAATGCCTTAACTCAATAATCAGTGTTTCACATCAATCTCATAATTTATACAACAATCTGATTGTGTTTATTTTTGTTTAGAATTCGCTCAGGCATGCGTTTGATAAGATTTCCTTTGTCTAAGAGTACTGGTTACTCTCCCTGTCCCTCCCTGTGTTCAGCTCCAGTACGTACCAGTCCACTGGCAGGGGCGTGGCCGTCAAGTACACCCAGGGCAACTGGGAGGGCGAGCTGGGCACCGACCGCGTCCTCATTCCCAGCATCCCCGGCACCCCCACCATCAACATCGCCACCATCCTCTCCTCTGGCGGATTCTTCCTCCCGGGGGTCAACTGGCAGGGCATCCTGGGCCTGGCCTACCCCCTGCTGGCTCAGGTAAAGGGAGTGGGCTTGGTGGCCCCTGGGACTCTGGATATGAAGGAAGGGGTTCCATGCCTATCGCCATGTCTGTTTGATTTGGCACAGTGGTGTACGTAAGCGTGGTGGGGCATGAAGAGCTGCTGAATGTTATCAAAGAGCAAATCAAGGTTCACACACATGATATTGTTCATATTCTCATCATCACATAGACCCATGGGGCGTGGTGGCTGAGGCTATTCTGAGCTGACACAATGTATGCCTTATGCAGATTTTGAGGTCAACCATTTTAAATCATTAACATGCAAGAACGTACGGTGACCACTCTGTACTGCAGTTCTCAGCTTTTGTTCAGATGATTTGCAGAATGTTTGTCAAACATCACATGCATATATCTGGCCTTTGACATATACACCATGTGAAGTCAAGGTATATGGGGGGGTCCTGTTTAGTCACGGTGATAACTGATAAGACTTTATGCTGTCATTCTCTGTGCTTACAGCTTCACTATTGACCAATAGGACAGCCAAGACATTACACTGTTTTATACTAAGTTTTGTGTTTGTCTCCTGTTTCTCAGCCTGACTCCTCGGTGGAGCCCTTCTTTAACTCCATGGTACGACAGACAGGCATCCCAGATGTGTTCTCCCTCCAGATGTGCGGAGCTGGGTTGTCAGACAGCTCCACTGCCGACCCCGCGGGGGGAAGTCTTGTGAGTAGTCAGGTGGAGAAAGCTAAAGGCTATGTATGGGAGGAGTGAATGCTGGGGGGGAGACTTCCTTACAAAGGCTGGTTATTGTACTGCAAAAGAGGATGATTATTGAGGCTGTTCATCTCACGCACGCTAGGCTGACTCTTGGCATAATATTGCTCCCAACGCCCAGACCAGATAAACCTTTCAAGGGCGGATGAGACTGAGCGGCATGATCATTTTTAGAAACATGATCGCTAGCAAGTCTCTGCGCCTCTCAATGCGTTTCCCCATTGGACGCCCAATCTAGTTAGTGAGTGGCTAATTAAGCTAAGAGAGCCCCCTGCCGAGAGCAGGTCTGTCGGTGTTATATGAGCGGTCGAGCCGACCACGTGAGCCTCTGAGAGGGGCAGGTGGGAGAGATGGTGGGGTGTAATCACTGTTTGCAATGCCATACCAAACTGTGCCAAGGCATTCCATTGTAGTTTTATTATATTATTCAGGCTATCATTGTATTCAGTCATTTGTACGGTGAATGAAAACCCAGTTTTGTTTCAGGTCATGGGAGGGGTTGAACCAACATTGTATTCGGGGTCCATGTGGTACACCCCTATAAAGGAAGAGTGGTACTATCAGGTGGAAGTATTAAAGCTGGAGGTTGGGGACCAGAATCTAAACCTGGACTGCAAAGAGGTATGAGACAGACTGGCCCCCTGTTGTTTTCTAAATGTTTCAATCTGCACAACACGTCAGGAACAAAGACTAACCTTGGCCCTAAGCCTAAGGCTGTTTCTAGTCAGCATTCTTGGTGGATTAGCCTGTAGAGCCGGTTTGGAAAGAGGAAATAAAGCAACAGTTAATAAAGACAACAATATGCTAATCCTGTTTCTGAAGCCTTCCAGGAACCAAGGTGGACATTTCAGCTTTTTGTTTGATCAAGACTTTCTGAAAGGAAACCATGTAACTGAAGATTTTTTTTTTTTTGTCTCCCCGTTTCTTTATACATCTTCTCTCTCCTTCTCTCTATCTCTCAGTACAACCAGGATAAAGCCATAGTGGACAGTGGAACCACTCTGCTGCGGCTGCCTGTGAATGTGTTCAATGCTGTGGTGGAGGCCATCTCAAAAACATCTCTGGTATGTCAGCCTCTGTGCCCATGATCAAATGACCAAGGACTTCTAGGATTACCTGGTTGTCTGAGGACACTTCAGTAACTGTGTAGACTGAGGACACTGCAAGTTATTTCCTTTTCATACAGTATGACCATGGCCTGTATTTTTCCACCCCAATATGACCAACTTTGTTCTGGTCTACAGATCTGAGAGAAAATGTGTAGTCATCTATGTAAAAGTACACTTTTTTTCACAACTCAGTAGTTTTGTTGGAGTCTTAACAATCAGTCACTGTCTTTCTATGGACTAGATCCAGGACTTCACCTCAGGGTTCTGGGGTGGTACTAAACTGGCCTGCTGGTTGAAGGGAGAGACACCGTGGAGGTTCTTCCCCAAACTGTCCATCTACCTGAGAGCCACCAACACCAGCCAGTCCTTCAAAATCTCCATCCTCCCTCAGGTGACAACAAACGTCCCCCATGTTGCCCCCGTGTGTTTTGTTGTTTGCTTACTCCAACCAACATCCGTCATCTTGTTATGAGCTTTAGATCTGTTTGCCGACAGCTCTTTGATTGACATTAGTGTGTCTGTGTGGCTCCTCCCTGCAGCTGTATATCCAGCGAATCACAGACGTGGACGGTAGGCTGGCCTGCTTCCGCTTCGGCATCTCGTCGTCAGCCAACGGCCTGGTGATAGGAGCAACCGTCATGGAGGGCTTCTACGTCATCTTCGACCGGGCTGAGAAGAGGGTGGGCTTCGCTGTCAGCAGATGTGCAGGTGAGGGCTGGAGACACTTAGGGCATAAAGGATATTATTGGGTCTTACATAAAGCCTTGGTCTTCCAATACAATATGGTTATGGCTCTAGCATCAAAAAATATGTAATTTTTTGGGCTATTAAATGTTTATCTGCTTGGTCAAGTGCCCTTCATATCCAAAATATCGCATTCCACAATACGTCAGTCATTATAGCCCCGGACCCTCCCTCTCTCTAGTGAACGGTGGGCTAGCCGTGTCAGAGATCTTGGGGCCCTTCTCATCTGCAGACGTGGCATCTGACTGTGCTGCTGGAGGGCTGCTGAAGGAGCCCCTTCTCTGGGTCATCTCCTATGCCCTGATGGCCGTCTGTGCTGTCGTACTCCTCATCCTGCTCCTCCTCCTGTCCTGTCGTCACCGAGACCGGTCCAGCGAGATCACTGATGAGTCCTCGCTGGTCCGCCACCGCATCAAGTGACTGAGGCGGGCCTCGGGTGACACGACGGCGGCCACCGGCAGTCCCAGTTCTACTGAGGCTGGGAAAGGGGAGGGGTTGGGGCTTCACTGACCAATAGGACTGTTCTCTGGACACATCATGGGGGGAAAAAATGAACCAGTTTGACCAGTGAACACTTAGCTTAGATGTTACCAGTTCTTTGCACTCCAATTTTACATCAACCTCTGATTAATTTAGACACATGTTATAAGACTGAAGGTTGGGTAGCAGAAAGGAATCATGCTATCCTTATGCCAGCCCAGTCCCTTATTGCACATATTACCTGCTGATTCTCCACTGCCTACAACATGGTAGTGAAGCACACTGCTCTCAGCTGAGAGACAAGGTCCCAAGAACTCTTAAACAGTCAGGTTTCTTTTTACTTCTTAGAAGCCTCAACTCAAAATAGGATATTGTAAATGATGCTTTGAAGTTTGTTGAATGTTCCCCACAGGTATCAATACCATTATTTCATGGCAACTTCTTCTCTGCGATAAAAGGAGGAATGTTTCGTAGCAGTTTCTTAGTTTCATTCACAAAGCACAACCAGGAGTTCAGACAATTGAAGATGCACACATTATGTTGGGGTAAGAAAATCACTTAGGTTGATATCATACTTCCCTTCTGGTTTACAATGTTGTCATATGGGAACTAGCATGGTTTGCAACATTTTTAATTGCACTTTTCAAATACTGATCAAAAGTATCAAAAATATGAAGATCAATATCACTGCAACTGTGTTATAGGATTTCGTAACGACATTGTTGAATTATGTACTTTTACTGCTATACATATTTGAAATGTCAATGTGATTGTATAATATTATTTCAAAAACTTGCCATTAGTGGGCACATATATTTCTATGCTAATTAATATTTTCTAAATACCCAAAGTTACCCATGATTTCAAAAGTTAAAGAAAATATTTTGCAAAGGTGTTGGTGCAGATGATGATCATGTTTGTTTAAATGTGTTTTAACTATATCAGTGCCAAAGTTGTGATTGTATATAATTACATTGACCAGATTAAAGTAACAGCTCTCTCATTCCAGTGTGATAATAGGACCGGCCTCTATTCCAACAGCCTTCAACCTGGATAAACAATCCACCATTCACTTGACTAGTATGACTAAAGAAAGAGTTACACAAGTAGAGGGCACCATGGTTCAGGTTCACTTTCTCTAATCTTGAGCTCAAGAGGAACTACCAAGAACACTCAAGCACCATCTGGTGGTCAAAGTGATACATAAATGTAACGACTTTTCAAACTGTACAGTATATATTACACAAAACAGTATCAGGATGTAGAAGTAGTAATTTAATGATTCAATTAATACATATATACAAATTCAATATGTAGCACATAGCGTCGGAATTTCTGATGACACACTGTACGTACAAAAAGTAGACAAACATCTCTTTCTGGCTTTTCTATTCAGAAAAAAATACGTTTCCACCATTTCATCCTGATTGTCCACCAGTAATTTCTCAGTTTTCATCTTTATTTCTGCAAAACCAAACACACCATAGTTACAACTTCCCATTATTAAAAAGTGTATGCATGTAAATCACAACAATGGATTTAATGGTTTCTTATACCTGCATTTGTTCATAGATCCAGCCTAGGAAGAAGGCGACGTTTCCATAGACGCCTGGTTTGTTCCTCTGGGCACAGACATCTCCCCAGCTTGTGTCCCCTACCAGCCACCATACTGAGTCCTTCTCTGTCACAAGTGGGCCACCACTGTATCCCTTGGAGATAGAGTCCATGTCACATTTAAGGAATGGTGCAATACACAATCCAAGAGTCTTAGAGGGTTTCTTCTATTTATATGCTATTAACTGCAGTTTCATTGAGCTTGTTGTTCTGTAACTGAATAAGCAGTATTGATATATTACAGGCCATTTTATCACATAATGTGCTCGTGGACATACACAACACTCACCCACTTAAATCAAATCAAGTTTATGTTATATAGCCCTTCGTACATCAGCTAATATCTCGAAGTGCTGTACAGAAACCCAGCCTAAAACCCCAAACAGCAAGCAATGCAGGTGTAGAAGCACGGTGGCTAGGAAAAACTCCCTAGAAAGGCCAAAACCTAGGAAGAAACCTAGAGAGGAACCAGGCTATGAGGGGTGGCCAGTCCTCTTCTGGCTGTGCCGGGTGGAGATTATAACAGAACATGGCCAAGATGTTCAAATGTTCATAAATGACCAGCATGGTCAAATAATAATAATCACAGTAGTTATCGAGGGTGTAGCAAGTCAGCACCTCAGGAGTAAATGTCAGTTGGCTTTTCATAGCCGATCATTAAGAGTATCTCTACCGCTCCTGCGGTCTCTAGAGAGTTGAAAACAGCAGGTCTGGGACAGGTCAGGGTTCCATAGCCGCAGGCAGAACAGTAGCAAGGCCAGGTGGACTGGGGACAGCAAGGAGTCATCATGCCCGGTAGTCCTGACGCATGGTCCTAGGGCTCAGGTCCTCCGAGAGAGAGAAAGAAAGAATTAGAGAGCATACTTAAATTCACACAGGACACCGGATAAGAGAAGTACTCCAGATATAACCAACTGACCCTAGCCCCCCGACACAAACTACTGCAGCATAAATACTGGAGGCTGAGACAGGAGGGGTCAGGAGATACTGTGGCCCCATCCGATGATGGATATAATCCCACCCACTTTACCAAAGCACAGCCCCCGCACCACTAGAGGGATATCTTCAACCACCAACTTACAATCCTGAGACAAGGCCGAGTATAGCCCACAAAGATCTCCACCACAGCACAAACCAAGGGGGGGCGCCAACCCAGACAGGAAGATCACGTCAGTAACTCAACCCACTCAAGTGACGCATCCCTCCTAGGAACGGCATGGAAGAGCAGCAGTAAGCCAGTGACTCAGCCCCTGTAATAGGGTTAGAGGCAGAGAATCCCAGTGGAGAGAGGGAAACCGGACAGGCAGAGACAGCAAGGGCGGTTCGTTGCTCCAGAGCCTTTCCGTTCACCTTCACACTCCTGGGCCAGACTACACTCAATCATATGACCTACTGAAGAGATAAGTCTTCAGTAAAGACTTAAAGGTTGAGACCGAGTCTGCGTCTCTCACATGGGTAGGCAGACCATTCCATAAAAATGGAGATCTATAGGAGAAAGCCCTGCCTCCAGCTGTTTGCTTAGAAATTCTAGGGACAATTAGGAGGCCTGCGTCTTGTGACCGTAGCGTACGTGTAGGTATGTACGGCAGACCAACTCGGAAAGATAGGTAGGAGCAAGCCCATGTAACGCTTTATAGGTTAACAGTAAAACCTTGAAATCAGCCCTTGCCTTAACAGGAAGCCAGTGTAGGGAAGCTACGGAGTGTGTAAAAAAATGTGACTTAATTTGTTTCACAGAAGGGTAAATTTGTTTATTAAAAAAAGAAAAAATAATATTTCAAAAGGTAGAAATGTCTCCATGTTAGTCATTGGAAACAACCATTTGGCTTAGTTCACATTGTCAGTAGTTACAGTGCCTTCAGGAAGCATTCACAACCCTCAACTTTTCCCACATTTTGTTATTACAGCCTGAATTGTTTTATTGATTTACATTTAGATTTTATCATCATCATATGATCAAATTTCTTGGTTCTAGTCAGGATTCTAGCAGCCGTATTTAGCACTAACTGAAGTTTATTTAGTGCTTTATCCGGGTAGCCGGAAAGTAAAGCATTGCAGTGGTCTAACCTAGAAGTAACAAAAGCTAAAGGCGGGGTATATAATGGAGGTTTTGTTTGACCAAGGTCAGAGAGCATGTTACATAAAGGCATGAAAACCCTCTGTATGATCTGTTCAAAGCGTAGGAACACCCTTGATGTCACTGCTATGTTTGTACAGGATAAGTGGAATTGTATGATTCCACTGGTATGATACTCGTTTGACTTTTATAGAAACAGAACAGAGGTACATTGCTGTGGCAGTGTGAAAGCCTTATCCAACTGTCTTTAAACATCTTGTTTATAAGTTAAGATGTTCTGAAATCAGAATGACACCATGAATGAACAGAGCAAGTGATCAAATCAAACATGATTTAGGCTCCTGATACTTTCATGATATAATAGATCATCAATTGTCTTTATTTTTCTTAACCTTCAAATATATTTTGTCATTCAGAGTAAACAGAATTTGAGTGGGGCTCTAAGTTTTTCTAAAAACCCTTAATCGGACCAGTAAAAACTCTGGACATATAGGGACCTATCCTGGGTACCAGACCTGTTTGTTCCATCATTCCACTCCTGGCATATGACAAGGAGGGCAAGGAGTGGAATGACTGCACAACCAGGTCTGGTACCCAGGCTAATAGGGACCTATGAGGCAGAGGGGTCAGTTATCTTTTACCTGGCATGAGTCCACTCCTACTTCCAGCCTGCCGGCACATTTCATATCCTGTGTGATATTCCCATTGTAGACAGAGGAGCTGTTAGAGATGATCCTGTCTATCAGTGACACCTCAGCTTCCATCAAAGAGCTGGAGCCTGAGCCTGGGACAGACAGGTGAACACATTGAACATCTCCCTTCATCATACTCAAAAGAACAGATCTTAGCTACAAAATATCTAATGGCTTCTGATTGTATTGATGTGTAGGGTATTTATTTTGACACCAACTAGGTTGGTAATATGCTGTTACTCAACACCATGTCATGTGCTGTACATCTTTTCTTAACCAATAAAAAAATAATAAATTATATATATACAGTTGAAGTCGGAAGTTTACATACACTTATGTTGGAGCCATTAAAACTCATTTTTCAACCACTCCACAAATTTCTTGTTAAAAAACTATAGTTCTGGTAAGTCGGTTAGGACATCTACTTTGCGCATGACAAGTAATTTTTCCAACAATTGTTTACAGACAGATTATTTCACTTATAATTCACTGTATCACAATTCCAGTGGGTCAGAAGTTTACATACACTAAGTTGACTGTGCCTTTAAACAGCTTGGAAAATTCCAGAAAATGATGTCATGGCTTTTGAAGCTTCTGATAGGCTTATTGACATCATTTGAGTCAATTGGAGGTGCACCTGTGGATGTATTTCAAGGCCTACCTTCAAACTCAGTGCCTCTTTGCTTGACATCATGGGAAAATCTAAAGAAATCATTGTAGACCTCCAAAAGTCTGGTTCATCCTTGGGAGCAATTTCCAAACGCGTCAAGGTACCACGTTCATCGGTACAAACAATAGTATGCAAGTATAAACACCATGGGACCGCTCAGGCGTCATACCGCTCAGGAAGGAGACGCGTTCTGTCTCCTAGAGATGAACGTACTTTGGTGCGAAAAGTGCAAATCAATCCCAGAATAACATCAAAGGACCTTGTGAAGATGCTGGAGGAAACAGATACAAAAGTATCTATATCCACAGTAAAATGAGTCCTATATCGATATAACCTGAGAGGCCGCTCAGCAAGGAAGAAGCCACTGCTCCAAAACCGCCATAAAAAAGCCAGACTACGGTTTGCAACTGCACATGGGGACAAAGATCGTACTTTTTGGAGAAATGTCCTCTGGTCTGATAAAAGAAAATAGAACTGTTTGGCCAAAATGATCATCGTTATGTTTGGAGGAAAAGGGGGGAGGCTTGCAAGCCAAAGAACACCATCCCAACCGTGAAGCACGGGGGTGGTAGCATCATGTTGTGGGGGTGCTTTACTGCAGGAGGGACTGGTGCACTTCACAAAATAGATGGCATCATGAGGGAGAATTATGTGGATATATTGAAGCAACATCTCAAGACATCAGTCAGGATGTTAAAGCTTGGTCGCAAATGGGTCTTTCAAATGGACAATGACCCCAAGCATACTTCCAAAGTTGTGGCAAAATGGCTTAAGGACAACAAAGTCAGGGTATTGGAGTGGCCATCACAAAGCCCTGACCTCAATCCTATAGAACATTTGTGGGCAGAAATGAAAAAGTGTGTGTGAGCAAGGAGGCCTACAAACCTGACTCAGTTACACCAGCTCTGTCAGGAAGAATGGGCCAAAATTCACCCAACTTATTGTAGGAAACATTTGACCCAAGTAAAACTACCAAATACTAATTGAGTGTATGTAAACTTCTGACCCACTGGGAATGCAATGAAAGAAATAAAAGCTGAAATAAATCATTCTCTCTACTATTATTCTGACATTTCACATTCTTAAAATAAAGTGGTGATCCTAACTGACCTAAGACAGGGAATTGTTACTAGGATTAAATGTCAGGAATTGTGAAAAACTGAGTTTAAATGTATTTGGCTAAGGTGTATGTAAACGTCCGACTTCAACTACACTGCTCAAAAAAATAAAGGGAACACTTAAACAACACAATGTAACTCCAAGTCAATCGCACTTCTGTGAAATCAAACTGTCCACTTAGGAAGCAACACTGATTGACAATAAATTTCACATGCTGTTGTGCAAATGGAATAGACAAAAGGTGGAAATTATAGGCAATTAGCAAGACACCCCCAAAAAAGGAGTGATTCTGCAGGTGGTGACCACAGACCACTTCTCAGTTCCTATGCTTCCTGGCTGATGTTTTGGTCACTTTTGAATGCTGGCGGTGCTCTCACTCTAGTGGTAGCATGAGACGGAGTCTACAACCCACACAAGTGGCTCAGGTAGTGCAGTTCATCCAGGATGGCACATCAATGCGAGCTGTGGCAAAAAGGTTTGCTGTGTCTGTCAGCGTAGTGTCCAGAGCATGGAGGCGCTACCAGGAGACAGGCCAGTACATCAGGAGACGTGGAGGAGGCCGTAGGAGGGCAACAACCCAGCAGCAGGACCGCTACCTCCGCCTTTGTGCAAGGAGGTGCACTGCCAGAGCCCTGCAAAATGACCTTACTGTTGTACTTGCCTTTCTTGCACTAACACTAACGCTTCTCTTTTCTTATTAGCTACGATTTTGCTGATAGCTGCTTTATTAAGAAAAGTTTAACCTGTTTGGGCTCAAGGGGCAGTATTGAGTAGCCAGATAAAAGGTGCCCATTTCAAAAAGGCCTCGTACTCAATTCTTGCTCGTACAATATGCATATTATTATTACTATTGGATAGAAAACACTCTCTAGTTTCTAAAACCGTTTGAATTATATCTGTGGGTGAAACAGAACTGGACTTTTCAAGCAATTTTCCTATGTGTATGTCAGAATGCAGAATTTTGCTGGCTGTTCTGAGACCTGTGTATTAATTTGCCTGTCCTCTATTGGTTGAGATGCACTGCATACGCCTTCCACTGGGTGTCAGCGAATAGGGAGAGTTGAAATGGAGTTTCTACGTAGTTCCCAAAGGTTATAAATTGCTTGGAACCGAAGTGTCCCATCTTTCCACTCTTCGCTCTGACGCAGGGAGGGTCTTGGCATGTCATTTTAGAAGCTCCCGTTTTAGCTCCTAGATATATCCGGCTCTGTTTTTATTCGATATAGGTGTTGAAGACATCGTAATGTTGTTATTTTAAACCGAATTATATCAGTTTATGTCAGCATATTGCGATTTTCGGGTATTTATTTTCGTGACGTTGTAGGAAGTTGGGTATCTCTGGCCCACATGGCTATTGTTTACTGCTAATTGCAACGTTGAAGACGACGTTCTCCAACCTAGCAACGATTCTTTTGGACAAAGGACACCTTTCCCAAGATTCTGATGGGAGTTCATCGAAAAGTAAGAACTATTTATGCTGATAATTCATTGTTCTGTTGAAAAATGTCAAATGCATAAGACGCCATTTCCTGCAGTGTAGCCTTGCGTTATCGCAGCCTGTATTGCGCAGTAAGGTTAATTTTAAAAATGTAATTCAGCGATTGCATTAAGAACTAATTTGTCTTTCAATTGCTGTCCAACCTGTATTTTTTTAGTCAAGTTTATGAATAGTTTTTGATAAGAATAGGTGCCTTTACAAGATGGCGCCGGACAGATTGCTTGACGTTATGGACACTATTCTCATTGTATAAGCACGATTTGTGCCGCTAAATATGCACATTTTCGAACAAACTCTATATGCATTGTGTAATATGATGTTACAGGACTGTCATCTGAAGAATTCTGAGAAGGTTAGTGAAAAAATTAATATATTTTGGTGGTTTATACGTTATAGCTATTTTTGCCTTGAATCAATGCTGGTGTGATGTTTGCTATTGTGCTAAGCTAATATAACGCTATATTGTGTTTTCGCTGTAAAACACTTGATAAATCGGAAATATTGTCTGGAATCACAAGATGCCTGTCTTTCAATTGCTGTACACTATGTATTTTTCAGAAATGTTTTATGATGAGTATTTAGTTATTTGGCGTTGGTGTCTGTAATTTTTCTGTCTGCTTTCGGTGCAATTTCTGACTGTAGCTGCAATGTAAACTATGATTTATACCTGAAATATGCACATTTTTCTAACAAAACATATGCTATACAATAAATATGTTATCAGACTGTCATCTGATGAAGTTGTTTCTTGGTTAGTGGCTATTTATATCTTTATTTGGTCGAATTTGTGATAGCTACTGATGGAGTAAAAAACTGATGGAGTAAAAATAGTGGTGTCTTTTGCTAACGTGGTTAGCTAATAGATTTACATATTGTGTCTTCCCTGTAAAACATTTTAAAAATCGGACATGTTGGCTTGATTCACAAGATGTGTACCTTTCATCTGGTGTCTTGGACTTGTTAATGTGTGAAAGTTAAATATTTTAAAAAAATATCTTTTGAATTTCGCGCCCTGCACTTTGAGCTGGCTGTTGTCATAAGTGTACCGACGTCGGGCTTGCACGCCAAACAGGTTAACTTACAATCACTGATGTGGTTGTTATACTACCTTAAGTGTAATGCACTGACTGTAAAGTGTTCTGGATTGGAACATCTTCTAAATTACCAAAATGTAATGTAAAAATGAATACTTACAACACTGAGCTTCATCCTGCCCTGCTGGACAGTCTCTTACCCCATCACACCACTAAGACTGCCTGACACAGCGACCATCGCCACATGCAACCCTACATGCACAGATGGAGGACACTGAAGGGTGAGAGGGTGAGGTTAAGGATGGTCAGAAGGGAACAAGTTAATTCATCAAATTTAAGTGAATGAAGTGCACCTACACTACATGACCAAAAGTATGTGGACACGTGCTCGTCCAACATCTCATTCCAAAATCATGGGCATTAATATGGCGTTGGTCCCCCCTTTGCTGCTATAACAGCCTCCACTCTTCTGGGAAGGTTTTCCACTAGATGTTGGAACATTGCTGTGGGGACTTGCTTCCATTCAGCCACAAGAGCATTAGTGAGGTCGGACAATGATTTTGGGCAATAAGGCCTAGTTCACAGTCTGCATTCCAATTCATCCCAAAGATGTTTGATGGGGTTGAGGTCAGGGACCTGTGCAGACCAGTCAAGTTCTTCCACACTAAATCAACAAATAATTTCTGTATGGACATCGCTTTGTGCGCGGGGGCATTGTCATGCTGAGACAAGAAAGGGCCTTCCCCAAACTGTTGCCACAAAGTTGGAAGCACAGAATCATCTACAATTTCATTGTATGCTGTAGCGTTAAGATTTCCCTTCACTGGAACTAAGGGGCCTATCCCAAACCATGAAAAACAGCCCCAGACCATTATTCCTCCTCCACCAAACTTTACAGTTGGCACTATACATTGGGGCAAGTGGCGTTCTCCTGGCATCCGCCAAACCCAGATTTGCCAGTCGGACTGCCAGATGGTGAAGCGTGATTCATCACTCCAGAGAACTCGTTTCCACTGCTCCAGAGTCCAATGGCTGCGAGCTTTACACCACTGCCGACGCTTGGCATTGCACATGGTGATTTTATGCTTGTGTGCGGCTTCTCGGCCATGGAAACCCATTTCATGAAGCTCCCGACGAACAATTGTTCTGCTGAAGTTCCGTCCAGAGACAGTTTGGAACTCGGTAGTGAGTGTTGCAACCGAGGACAGACGATTTTTACGTGCTTCAGCACTCGGCGGTCCCGTTCTGTTAGCTTGTGTGGCCTAACACGTCGAGGCTGAGCCGTTGTTGCTCCTCGACATTTCCACTTCACAATAACGGCACACACAGTTGACCGGGGCAGCTCTAGCAGGGCAGAAATGTGTTGAAACTGACTTATTGGAAAGGTGCAGTGGTGGAAAAAGTACACAATTATCATACTTGAGTAAACGTAAAGAAACCTTAATAGAAAATGACTCAAGTAAAAGTCACCCAGTAAAAATACTGCTCGAGTAAAAGTTTCTGGATTTAAATCTACTTAAGTATCAACATTAAATGTAATTGCTAAAATATAATTAAGAATCAAAAGTAAAAGTATAAATCATTTAACATTCCTTATGTTAAACAAAACAGACAGCACGATTTCCTTGTTTTTTAAAAACTTACGGATAGCCAGGGGCACATTCCAACACTCAGACATTATTTACAAAGCATTTGTGTTTAGTGAGTCTGCCAGATAAGAGGTAGTAGGGGTGACCAGGGATGTTGCCATGATTTGTGTGAATTGGACCATCTTCCTGTCCTGCTAACCATTTGAAATGTAACGAGTACTTTTATGTGTCAGGGAAAATGTATGTAGTAAAAAGTACATTATTTTCTTTAGGAATGTAGTGAAGTAAAAGTTGTCAAAAATATACATAGTAAAGTACAGATCCCCCCCCAAAAAACAAATTAAGTAGTACTTTAACTTAAGTATTTTATACCACTGGAAAGGTGGCATCCTATGACGGTGCCACACTGAAAGTCACTGAGCTCTTCAGTAAGGCCATTCTACTGCCCATGTTTGTCTATGGAGATTGCATGGCTGTGTGCCCGATTTTATACACCTGTCAGCAACGGGTGTGGCTGAAATAGGCGAATCTACTAATTTGAAGGGGTGTCCACATATTTTTTGTATATATAGTGTATATAGTGTGTGTTTTAGGGTAGAGGCCAAATGATGAGGGAAAAACACTAATACTTACAGTAGTATCCAAGCAAGATCCCAGCAACCAATAGGAGGCGCACACTGATGACCGTGGTCATTAAGTACTTGATGTGCCTGTCCCTCACACCTGAAACAGGTTAAGGTATATGGACGAATTCCTCTACATTCTTCTTCAACATAGCATCAAAGACTACTAAAAAAGTTTTTTTTGGTTTTTTTGTTGCTTAATTACAATAACACATTAGTCTGACAGGAAGAGAACCAAATGTATACAGGTAACAAGGTAAAGAGGCAGTGCTATCAGCGGGAGGTGCAGGGCCCAGTTCATGTACAAACTGGGGTAGTTCCTCCGCAGATGGTTTGAGAGGGGATCTCCCGAGTCAATTAAATCTCCTCATCTCCTGAATCAATTATCTCTTTATTATCTTATATGTCAGCTATTTACCATCCAACGGTACAATGAACATATTCAAGAACAACCATTTTTCACTTTAAAAGTGACCAAAAAAAATCGACTTGATATATAATCTGATACTTGATACAAAGAATTCAGAGCAACACAAGAAAACAAGTCATTTACATGTTGCATTAGAAACCTAATAATTGATTACAGTCTATTAAGTGCAGAAAGCTAAAATATCAGCTGTGATTGATAAGGAAGCACATGGTGCATCAAGTATGTCAAAGCATAAACATTCATTATTCATACATAGTACTTTGTAGAAAGCAGACTAAGATTGACCCAGGCCCCCTGGTTTCTCCCAGTATGTTAGCCCTAGACCCAGGCCTGCCAGCCGGGGAAGAGGCGGCTGAGATTGTTAGGGTCCATGGCCTGCTGGATGAGGAGGTTGACCTGCCCTCCTACACTGAGCACCCTGCCATCCTCCACCCCCTTCAGCTTCTCCTGCAGCCGCAGCAGCACGCGCTCCGCCACCTTGTTAAAGCTCTGGCTATCACTGCTGAGAGAGAAGAGACAGGATATTGTGCAGCCAATATATGAGATTCGTTAAAAATATTTATAGCACAAATGTAAATGACCAACACCAAGCCTTGCCACATGATTTTCTTTAACGAGTCCGACGCGAAGGATATACTGCTTTCTCTGGAACGGGCCCAAATCCCTGTCATTTGCGTGAAGAAAAGACGGAGAAAAAGGGGGCGGTGGTCGGGCTGCCTTCTATTGGCCAACGTGCAACCATTGGAAAACAAAATGGATGATATACGATCAAGACTATCCTATCAACGGGACATAAAAAACTGCAATATCTTATGTTTCACCAAGTCGTGGCTGAACGATAATACGGATAATATAGAGCTGGCGGGATTTTCCATGCATCGGCAGAACAGAGAAGCTACGTCTGGTAAGACGAGGGGTGGCAGTGTGTGTACATTTGTCAATAACAGCTGGTGCGCGATGTCTAATATTAAAGAAGTCAAGGTATTGCTCGCCTGAGGTAGAGTATCTTATGATAAGCTGTAGACAACATTATCTACCAAGAGAGTTCTCATCTATATTATCCGTAGCCATCTATTTACCACCACAAACTGATGCTGGCACAAAGACCACACTCAACCAGCTGTATAAGGCCATAAGCAAACAAGAAAATGCTTGTGGCCGGTGTCATGGAAATTGCAAGATTATGTTATAACGCTTGTATTGCATTATAATGGTTGTTTTATTCGACAGAATAGAGTATTCTGTAAACTTCTTATGGCTGGGGGCGCTATTTTCACGTTCAGATGAAAAGCGTGCCCAGAGTAAACTGCCTGCTACTCAGGCCCAGAAGCTAAGATATGCATATTATTAGTATATTTGGATAGAAACCCTCTGAAGTTTCTAAAACTGTTTGAATGATGTCTGTGAGTATAACAGAACTCATATGGCAGGAAAAAATCTGAGAAAAATCCAACCAGGAAGTGGGAAATCTGAGGTTTGTAGGTTTTTTCCAAGATACAGTGTAAATTTGGTCCGATTTCACTTCCTACGGCTTCCACTAGATGTCAATAGTCTATAGAACATTTTCTCAGGCTTCTACTGTGAAGGGGGAGCAAATAAGAGCTGTTTGACTAAGAGGTCTGGCAGAATGCCATGAGCTAAGTCATGCGCAGCCGTGAGAGCGAGCTGCGTTCCTTTTCATTTCTAAAGACAAATTAATTGTCCGGTTGGAATATTATTGAAGATTTATGATAAAAACATCCTAAAGATTGATTCTATACATCATTTGACATGTTCTACGAACTGTAATGAAACTTTTTGACTTTTCGTCTGGACTAAGTACCTGCGCCTCGTGAATTTGGATTTGTGAACTAAACGCGCGAACAAAAAGGAGGTATTTGGACATAAATGATGGACTTCATCGAACAAAACAAACATTTATTGTGGAACTGGGATTCCTGGGAGTGCATTCCGATGAAGATCATCAAAGGTAAGTGAATATTTATAATGCTATTTCTGACTTCTGTTGACTCCACAACATGGCGGGTATCTGTATGGCTTGTTTTGGTGCCTGAGCGCTGTACTCAGATTATTGCATGGTGTGCTTTTTCCGTAAAGCTTTTTTGAAATCTGACACAGCGGTTGCATTAAGGAGAAGTATATCTTTATATCTGGAATGGGACGCAAGCGTAGGATTGATCACTCTGTCGCTGACCGCCTTTGGGGAGGGTGTATAGTGTGAAAGGCCGAAACACCCTAGGAACCAAAGGTACACTACTGACGATGCGCTCCCCAAATTTCACCAGGCTCACTGTTCATGAACTCTTGGAAGTGCTTGCACAAAGGATAGTAACATCTCATCCTGTGTTCTTGGAATCTTAATTCCATGCATAACACTTGTATTTTCATCAACATTTATGATGAGTATTTCTGTAATTTGATGTGGCTCTCTGCACTTTCACCGGATGTTTGTTTGAGACAATGCATTTCTGAACATAACGCGCCAATGTAAACTGAGATTTTTGGATATAAATATTAACTTTATCGAACTAAACATACATGTATTGTGTAACATGAAGTCCTATCTGATGAAGATCATCAAAGGTTAGTGATTCATTTTATCTCTATTTCTGCTTTTTGTGACTCCTCTCTTTGGCTGGAAAACTTTAGTTTTTCTGTTACTAGGCGCTAACCTAACATAATCACATGGTATGCTTTCGTCGTAAAGCCTTTTTGAAATCGGACACTGTGGTGGGATTAACAACAAGTTTATCTTTAAAATGGTGTATAATATTTGTATGTTTGAGGAATTTTAATTATGAGACTTCTGTTTGAATTTGGCGCCCTGCACTTTCACTGGCTGTTGTCAAATCGATCCCGTTAAGAAGTTAACTATTGTGTGTGTGTGTTCTACTGAGGATGGGCCTCTATGAGATAACACTGACAGAGGAGATTTACGATGTCTTTGGGTGATAAAACCTAAAGAGCATTCCAGAGAACATGAGCTAATGGTTCTGTTCTATACCGTACCAGGAAGAGATGGTTCCAGTTTGGAGTAGGAGGGCCAGACACTGGTCTATACAATGAAAACTGTTGACATAGCAGTTGCTGTCTGCTATGTATTATAGATATCTTTTATACAAATCTTAACCGTGTGACAATTTTATGTATCTGTTGTTCGTCATGTAGGTTGAGAGGGGTGTATCTTGGCTATAAAAGATCTTTGTACTTTTGTGTTGTCACTCTCAACGGTTCATTAGAAATAGGGAATCCGGGGGACAAAATGGCGCCGTAGAGAGAACACTGTGTTTTAGCGAGCTCCCGTGGCATTCGTAAATTTATATTTTTACATTAATCTCCTGGCTTGTAAAAGTGGTAGAATTGGCTAAATAAGTTATTCTACAATGAGTCTTGACGGCTATTTCTCAAAAATCTCCGACAACATGCCCAACAGAACTACTAAGAAATCGACCAAAACCACCATCCCTGTAGATGTGCAGGAGGAGCTAGCTTACGTTAGCGAAGCTAACACCATTGCGGATCCAGGCACAATGGACCTGGAGATTCAAAAGATGACGGATAACATTACTAAAGTGATCGATGTTAAGATAAGAACGGTCTTGGAAGCAATAGCAGGCCATTCAGCTGAACTACAGAGGGTTGTCAAATGTGTTGATGAGGCAGAAGGAAGAATTGCTACAGTGGAAACTTCAACTACATCTATGGACACTAAGATAAAAGCACTTGAGAAACAGGTGCGCGAAATGGCGGAGCACATTGACGACTTGGATAATCGAGGACGCAGATGCAATATTCGGGTTGTGGGACTCCCGGAAAATTCTGAAGGGACACGTTCAGTAATTTTCTTTGAGGAATGGATCCCTGACTACCTACAAATGGACACTAAGGCTGGTCGTGTGAAGCTGGACAGAGCCCATCGCTCTCAAGCACCAATACCCGGTCCCAACCAGCGCCCACGGCCAGTGGTTATAAAGTTCCACAACTTCACTGACAAGCAGCGCGTCATGGATGCGGCTAGAAACATCGGTTCTGACGGCAGTCAACGTAAAGGTCTCATTCTTCAATGATTATTCCACAGCGGTTGTATGAAGACGCAAAGGGTTTGATGAGGCGAAGGCTCGACTCAAGAGAATGAAGATGGACTACTCACTGCTGTACCCAGCCACATTGAAGATTATGGTCAACGGATCGCCTAAAAAAACTCTACACACCTGAAGAGGCTGCTGCGTTTATTGACTCTCTCGGGTAAATAACTTTAAGCTGCACCTCCGCAGCATTGGATAACTTTTTTAAAATTTGAATCTGATCATGAAACAGCGGTGTGAGTTCTCACGTGCTCCGGTTCAGTAATATTCGTATCTTTATTATTTTTCTTGCTAAAGTAACTGCCGCTATAGCTCAGGCTGAGATATGTGTGAATCTATATTGGTGCCCAGGCTTGGTTTTAGGTGGAAGAGCCTCAATCTTCTTCTATTGATTTTCATTTCCATATATATAAAGGATGAGGCTATTGAGTGGCAATGCAGACTTAAGAGTCTGTTGAAAGTTGAAATCCCCTGCATGTTAGCTAGTGGGAAAACCCCCTTTTGGATCTTTACATGTTTAATTTTTGGGTTTAGTATAGTTCGAGTTCAGGGTTCATATCGTTTGTTTATGCTCGGTGAGATAGAAGAGAGTTCAACACATGGAAAAAGGTACCACCCCACTTTTACAGTAGGATTCAGTCTGGATATTGAATGGTCAAAGTGCAATGGCAGGTAACAGACTGCGTGTATGTACATGGAACATTAGAGGGAGCCATAACCCCATTAAAAGGAAGAAGGTACTGTCTTTTTTGAAAAAATAAAATATTGATATTGCCCTGTTGCAAGAAACTGATTTGGATGATAAGGAGCATCTGAAATTACAACAAGGGGGGTTTGGTCAAGTGTTTTTCTCATCTTTTACATCCAGAAGTAGAGGTGTAGCAATTCTTGTGAAAAAGAACTTAAGGTCTTGAATTGTGTGAAAGATACATTTGGTCGCTTTGTTATAATTAATGGTACTTTACAAGGGCAGAACATTTCCATAATGAATATTTACTTCCCCCCTGCCCACCCCCCTGATTTCCTCACTAAGGTATTTCTAGACTTTTCAAAATTAAACTCAGACACTGCAGTGGTTGGAGGATATTTTAATTGTTTGTTGAACCCCCTTATTGATAAGTTTCCCAGCGGTATAGCTTCACTCTCTCCTCGAGCTAAGTCACTTAAAGTTATTTGTAATGATCTGGGGTATGCTGATGTTTGGAGAACTTTTCACCCCTCCAACAGAGTTCACTTTTTTCTCTGCACCTCATGGATGTCAGACTAGAATAGATTACTTTTTTTATGCCCAGGACGTCTTTGCAGTCTGTTTTATCCGCTAGGATAGGAAACATAGTCATATCTGATTTTAGGCTGGGTTTCTGTACAGCACTTCGAGATATTAGCTGATGTACGAAGGGCTATATAAAATAAAATAAAATAAAATAAAATAAACTTGATTTGATCATGCGGAGGTGATCCTGGACATAAAACTCATTCAATCTGTCAAGACATTGGAGGTTGAATACAACCATCCTTAAAGACCATACATTCACATCATATTTTATTACAGAGTTTAAAGCATTTTTCTCTATTAACTCTCAATCAACAGATAACCCCTCGCTCCTTTGGGAAACCTGTAAAGCGTACGCCAGGGGTCTGATTATGTCATACACAGCCACTAAGAGGCGAAAAAAGCGTGAAAAGCAAAAAACGTTAGAGGGTGAATTAGGAACTAAAGAGAAGGACTATATTAAAACTCCCACTCCTGCCCTATTAAAGGAAATATCAGTTCTTAGATCAACGTTGGACTCTCTCCTAACACAGGACGCTGAAAAGAAAATTAGATTTGTCAGGCAAAAGCTATATGAACATGGCGATAAGCCAGGAAAGTACTTGGCGTACCTAGCTAAAAAGAGAGCTGACTCACAGTCAATTGCTACTATTACTGATTCTGATGGCAATCATTTATATGAAAATAAATTGATAAATGACTCATTTAAGACATTTTATGCAAACCTTTATGCCTCAGAACTGCCAAATGATGCACCCAAATTAATGGAGAACTTATTTTCTAAGATTAAGCTCCCTACTATCTCCGAAGAACAGAGGTCTCACCTTAATGCCCCTATTACCGAGGAAGAGATAATGTTCGCAATTAAGAATCTGCAAAATGGTAAGGCCCCAGGACCAGACCGGTTTTGTAGTGAGTTCTATAAAGAGTTCCATGGCCTGATCCTTGAGCCATTGCGTGATATGTTTAACCACTAATTTTCAAATGACCAGCTCCCTCAAACGCTGAGAGAAGCCAACATATCACTTATTCTCAAAAAGGGAAAATGTCCACAGTCTTGTTCCTCGTACAGACCAATTTCCCCCCTGAATGTGGATAGAAAATTGCTTTCTAAAATTCTAGCCACAAGATTAGAGGACTCACTGCCACTAATTGTGAAAGGAGACCAAACTTGCTTCATTAAGGGCCGTAAGTCATGGAACAATGTCAGGCGGCTTCTTAATGTAATTCAAGCCTACCAACAAAGTGCTATGGATGGTCTTGTGCTCTCCCTAAATGCTGAGAAGGCATTTGATCGTGTGGAGTGGTCTTACCTATTCTTTGCTCTAAATAAATTTGGTCTAGGGGACAACTTTATAAAATGGGTGAAAGTTTTATATGATGATCCTCAGGCTGCTGTCCTTACTAATGGGCTAAGGTCAAATAGCTTCTCTATATACAGAGGTACCAGACAGGGCTGTCTTTTGTCCCCTCTCCTATTTGCACTCGTTATGGAACCACTGGCCGAGGCCATCAGGGTAACGCCTGCTATACAGGGGCTGCTCATTGGTGATGTTCACCATAAAATAAGCTTGTATGCTGATGTTGTCCTGATATTCGTCTCTAGTCCCAAGACTTCAACTACATCTCTTATTAATATTATTGAATTATTCAGCGAATTCTCAGGCTACAAGATTAACTTAACTAAATCAGAGGCTATGCCACTTGGTAACCTTCACTCCGTACCTAATACTTCTCCCCCCTTCCCTTTTAAATGGTCTCCCTCAGGTTTTACGTATCTGGGTATATTTGTAACTCCTAAATTCCAGCAAATGTACAAAGCCAATTTTGTTCCCTTGTTTGATACAATAAGACAGGATCTGGAGCGCTGGAACTCTCTCCCGATTTCTTGGTTGGGTAGAATATCCCTCTTGAAAATGAACATTTTACCTAGACTACTTTACCCAATCCAAATGATCCCAGTATTACTCTCCAATAAGGTAATAAAGGATGTAAATGCATGGCTAAGTTCCTTTATATGGAGTAAACGCAAGCCAAGACTTAAGATGGCAATATTGCAGCTGCCAAGTTCTATGGGTGGCTTGGATCTGCCCAATATCAGGTTCTATCAGTGGTGTGCCCACCTATGTTATATTTCTGACTGGATCACAAACGATGACTCCTCTATTTGGTTAGACATTGAGACTTCTCTTTCAAAATACCCCTTACAGGATCTTTTATTTTTCAGAAGTTTCAAGTCTGTAGAAGATCACTGCAATAATCCTAATACACTTAACACACTCAAAGTATGGAGGTCAGTTCAACGCTTCCTGAGAAGGTCCAAACTAACCTCTGCTCTTACCCCAATTCTTAACAACCCAGATTTTGGTCCAGGATTGCTGGATGCTGGCTTTAACTTTTGGCTTAATAAGGGCATACATAAATACATACATAAAGGACTTATTTGCTGATAAGATTTTATTGTCATTTGAGCAGATGGTCGAGAAATATCGACTCCCAAAGCAGGACTTTTTCCGCTTCCTACAAGTAAGACCTTATATTGTGAAGAGCACCACCTTAATTGGTAACCCTGATATGTCTGTCATTGAAAGAATGCTTTTTTTTCCCACAAAGGAAAATGTCTGTAAGTCTGTTTTATGATGCTTTAAGGTCCTTTTCTGCTGTCGAAACACAGCGGGTGAAACAAGTGTGGGAGAAAGAATTGTCTATTACTGTTGACGAAGAGATGTGGGAGGACATTTGGAGATATGCAAAAACAATATCTATATGTAATCGTACTAGAGCAATCCAATTAAGAATAATACACAGATTGCATATATCCCCAAATCACAGACATGCTTTTAGCCCCTCTTCCTCTTCTCCTCAGTGTCTTAAATGCAAAACTGATACAGGCACCCTAACACATTGTTTATGGTCATGTACCAAAATACAAAGATACTGCTCTGGTGTTCTGCAAGAAATTGAAAAGATCCTAGGGGTTGATCTAGAATTGGACCCAGTTTCTTTACTGTTGGGTCTCCCTAGTAGGCATTAGAGGTCGACCGATTATGATTTTTCAACGCCGATACCGATACCGATTATTGGAGGACCAAAAAAGCCGATACCGACAAAATCGGCCGATTTTTTAACATTTTTTTATTTGTAATAATGACAATTACAACAATACTGAATGAACACTTATTTTAACTTAATATAATACATCAATAAAATCAATGTAGCCTCAAATAAATAATGAAACATGTTCAATTTGGTTTAACCTCTCTTGGGCACGTGAGACGGTAGCGTCCCACCTCTTCAACAGCCAGTGAAACTGCTGGGCGCCAAATTCAAATACAGAAATACTCATTATAAAAATTCAGAAAACAAAACATATTTTACATAGGTTTAAAGCTTGTGAATCCAACCACGGTGTCAGATTTAAAAAATGCTTTACGGCGAAAGCATACCTTACGATTATTTGAGAACATAGCCCACTAGACAAATCATTACAAACAGAGCCAGCCAGGTAGAACAGTTACACAATTTAGAAAGAGATAAAATTAATCCCTTACCTTTGATGATCTTCATATGGTTGCACTCAGCAGACATTCATTTACTCAATAAATGTTATTTTTGTTCGATAAAGTCTCTTTATACCAAAAAACTTCAGTTTTGTTCGCGCGTTTTCTTCAGTAATCCACAGGCTCAAACGCAGTCAAAACAGGAAGACAAAAAATCCAAATTGTATCCGTAAAGTTCATAGAAACATGTCAAACGATGTTTATATTCAAACCTCAGGTTGTTTTTAGCCTAAATAATCGATAATATTTCAACCGGACAATAACGTCGTCAATTTAAAAGGTAAACAAGAAACGCACTCTCTCGGTCTTGCGCAGGAAAAAGCTCTGTGACACGGCAGGGTCCACTCATTCAGACTGCTCTTACTTCTTCATTTTTCAGAATACAGGCCTGAAACAATTTCTGAAGACTGTTGACATCTAGTGGAAGGCATAGAAACTGCAATTTGAGTCCTAAGTCAATGGATACTGTATTGGCATTGAATAGAAAACTACAAAACCCAAAAAAATAACTACTTCCTGAATGGATTTTTCTCAGGTTTTCGCCTGCCAAATTAGTTCTGTTATACTCACAGACACCATTTTAACAGTTTTGAAACTTTAGAGTGTTTTCTATCCAAATCTACCAGTTATATGCATATCATATACAGTGGGGCAAAAAAGTATTTAGTCAGCCACCAATTGTGCAAGTTCTCCCACTTAAAAAGATGAGACAGGCCTGTAATTTTCATCATAGGTACACTTCAACTATGACAGACAAAATGAGAAAAAGAAATCCAGAAAATCACATTGTAGGATTTTTTATGAATTTATTTGCAAATTATGGTGGAAAATAAGTATTTGGTCAATAACAAAAGTTTATCTCAATACTTTGTTATATACCCTTTGTTGGCAATGACAGAGGTCAAACGTTTTCTGTAAGTCTTAAGTATTTGGTCACCTACAAACAAGCAAGATTTCTGGCTCTCACAGACCTGTAACTTCTTCTTTAAGAGGCTCCTCTGTCCTCCACTCGTTACCTGTATTAATGGCACCTGTTTGAACTTATCAGTATAAAAGACAACTGTCCACAACCTCAAACAGTCAGGCCTCTCTCATCTTTTTAAGTGGAAGAACTTGCACAATTGGTGGCTGACTAAATACTTTTTTGCCCCACTGTATTCTGGGCCCGAGATGCAGGCAGTTTAATTTGGGCATGCATTTCATCCAAAATTCCGAATGCTGCCCCCTACCCTAGAGAAGTTAAATAATGCAAAAACAAAGTGTTGGAGAAGAAAGTAAAAGTGCAATATGTGCTATGTAAGAAAGCTAACGTTTGAGTTCCTTGCTCAGAACATGAGAACATATGAAAGCTGGTGGTTCCTTTTAACACGAGTCTTCAATATTCCCAGGTAAGAAGTTTTAGGTTGTAGTTATTATTGGAATTATAGGACTATTTCCCTCTATACAATTTGTATTTCATAAACCTTTGACTATTGGATGTTCTTATAGGCACTTTAGTATTGCCAGTGTAACAGTATAGCTTCCGTCCCTCTCCTCGCTCCTCCCTGGGCTCGAACGAGGAACACAACGACAACAGCCACCCTCGAAGCAGCGTTACCAATGCAGAGCAAGGGAAACAACCACAGGCTCAGAGCGAGTGACGTTTGAAACGCTATTAGCGCGCGCTAAATAGCCAGCCATTTCACTTCAGTTACACCAGCCTCATCTCGGGAGTTGATAGGCTTGAAGTCATAAACAGCGCAATGCTTGACGCACATTGAAGAGCTGCATGGCAAAACGCCATGCAGAATGTGAATGTTTACACGCCTGCTTCTGCCTACCACCGCTCAGTCAGATACTTAGATACTTGTATGCTCAGTCAGATTATATGCAACGCAGGACACACTAGATAATATCTAGTAATATCATCAACCATGTGTAGTTAACTAGTGATTATGATTGATTGATTGTTTTTATAAGATAAGTTTAATGCTAGCTAGCAACTTACCTTGGCTTACTGCATTCGCGTAACAGGCAGTCTCCTTGTGGAGTGCAACGAGAGAGAGGCAGGTCGTTATTGCGTTGGACTAGTTAACTGAAAGGTTGCAAGATTGGATCTCCCGAGCTGACAAGGTGAAAATCTGTCGTTCTGCCCCTGAACGAGGCAGTTAACCCACTGTTCCTAGGCCGTCATTGAAAATAAGAATGTGTTCTTAACTGACTTGCCTAGTTAAATAAAGGTGTAAAAAAAAATCTTACTTTTTTTTTTTAAAGCGGCAAAATCGGTGTCCAAAAATATCGATTTCCGATTGTTATGAAAACTTGAAATCGGCCCTAATTAATCGGCCATTCCGATTAATCGTTCGACCTCTAGTAGGCATGTTACTTCTAAGAGAGGAGGCTTTACAACATCCTTACCTTTGCAGCAAGGAAAAACATCCTTTTACAGTGGATTAGTGATAAGGTTCCTTCTATTAAAGATTGGCATAAGGTACTATTTGAATGGGTGCCTCTGGAATATCTGACATGTACATTGCATTCTAAAACAGATCAGTTCTACAAAGTATGGGAACCTTATCTAAATTACCTGCAACAATTCTCTTAGAATGGTGGTGATCTATGTATTTCAGAATTACACTGTACGTTCCATGTGTGGAACCTAACTTCTTAGTTTAAACTGAGCTTTTTTGTTAATTTCTGTTTGTAAGTTTGTTCAAAATGTATGTATTGAGAGACGCAATGATGGTGATGGGGTGAGAGAAGCGCCGAGCGGGGAGAGGAAAATGGTGTACGTATGTATGGGTGTGTATGTATGTATATGTGTATGTATGCGTATGTATGTATGTATGTATATGTATATATATACGCAGGTATGTGTAAGTGAGTGCTGTTTTTTTTTGTTGCTTTGTCTCTTTTGTTGTATCTCTTAATATGGGTGAAAATTGTGAAATTCCAATAAAAATACTGTTACAAAAAAAAGAAAATAGGGAATCGTTGAAAGTCATTGCTATTTCAAAGCTCTTATTATTAAAGATGTAGTTTAAGTATAACTTTGACTGGTGTGTGAAGTTTGTCTCTCCTCATTTGGTAATACAGAAATTAACCACCACACCGGGGACTTTAATGCAGGCAAGTGGTCAGATGACGCAGATGCTACGCTACAGGACTGTTTTGCTAGCACAGACTGGAATGTCCAGGATTCATCCAATGGCATTGAGGAGTATACCACCTCAGTCATCGGCTTCATCAATAAGTGCATTGACGACGTCGTCCCCACAGTGACCGTACATACATATCCAAACCAGAAGCCATGGATTACAGGCAACATCCGCATCGAGCTAAAGGCTAGAGCTGCCGCGTTCAAGGAGTGGGACACTAATCCGGATGCTTATAAGAAATCCCACTACGCCCTCAGACGAACCATCAAACAGGCAAAGCGTCAATACAGGATTAAGATTGAATCCTACTACACCGACTCTAACGCTCGTCAGATGTTGCAGGGCTTGAAAACTATTACGGAATACAAAGGGAAACCCAGCCACAAGCTGCCCAGTGACGCGAGCCTACCAGACGAGCTAAATGCCTTTTATGATCGCTTCGAGGCAAGCAACACTGAAGCATGCATGAGTACACCAGCTGTTCCGGACAACTGTGTAATAACGCTCTCAGTAGCCGATGTGAACAAGACCTTTAAACAGGTCAACATTCACAAAGCCGCGGGGCCAGACGGATTACCAGGACGTGCACTCAAAGCATGCGCGGACCAACTGGCAAGTCTTCACTGACATTTTCAACCTCTCCCTGACTGAGTCTGTAATACCTACATGTTTCAAGCACACCACCATAGTCCCTGTGCCCAAGGAAGCAAAGATAACCTGCCTAAGTGATTACCACCCCGTAGCACTCATGTCGGTAGCCATGAAGTGCTTTGAAAGACTGGTCATGGCTCACATCAACAGCATCATCCCGGATACCCTAGACCCACTCCAATTTGCATACCGCCCCAACAGATACACAGATGACACAATTTGAAACGCACTCCATACTGCTCTTTCCCACCTGTCCACAAGGAACACCTATGTGAGAATGCTGTTCATTGACTACAGCTCAGCGTTCAACACCATAGTGTCCAAAAAGCTCATCACTAAGCTAAGGACCCTGGGACTAAACACCTCCCTCTGCAACTGGATCCTGGACTTCCTGACGGGCCACCCCCAGGTGGTAAGTGTAGGCAACAACACGTCTGCCACGCTGATCCTCAACACTGGGGCTCGTCAGGGGTGTGTGATTAGTCCCCTCCTGTACTCCCTGTTCACCCACGACTGCGTTGCCAAACGACTCCAACACCATCTTTAAGTTTGCTGATGACACAACAGTGGTAGGCCTGATCACCGACAACAATGTGACAACCCATAGGGAGGAGGTCAGTGACAACAACCTCTCCCTCACTGTGAGCAAGACAAAGGAGCTGATTGTGGACTACAGGAAAAGGCGGGCCGAACAGGTCCCCATTAACATCGACGGGGCTGTACTGGAGCAGGTCGAGAGTGTGTCCACATCACCAATGAACTATCATGGTTCAAACACACCAAGACAGTCGTGAAGAGGGCACGACAACGCCTTTTAACCCTCAGGAGACTGACAAGATTTGGCATGGGTCCCCAAATAGTCACTTTACCCCTACCTACATGTACAAATTACCTCGACTAACCTGTATCCCCGCACATTGACTATGTACCGGTACCACCTCTATATAGCCCCGTTATTGTTATTTTATTGTGTTACTTTTTATTCGTTTTTACTTTAGTTTATTTGGTAAATATTTTCTTAACTCTTTCTTGAACTGCATTGTTAGTTAAGGGTTTGTAAGTAAGTATGTCACTAAGTTGTATTAGGCGCATGTGACAAATAAAGTTTGATTTGATGTTTCAAAAGCATGTGGAGGGTTTGATGAGTAACATCAGGACTGAGACAGGACTGAGAGTGTGCTCTCAGGCATATGATTCCACTTGATGGTATACTAGTAGGCAGAGAACCCTGATGTGGGGGGTTTATAGTACTGAAGAGTACCTGGACTTGCGGTGGGCCTCCAGGATGTCTCCCCCCAGTGTAGAGTTGAGCGTGGCCTGGAGCTCAGCCTGCTCATCATGCTGCTGCTGCAGGTAGAAGGCCTTGAGAGGGTTCATGGTCCAGTCAAACAGAGGGTCGTACAGCAGTACCTACACCACAGGGCAAAGGAATAGCAGGAGTTATCACATAAACATGTAATGAACATACACTCCAAGCTCACATACAGACATTGAGTGAATGTGAACAGTATTTGTGTGTGTGTATATGTTTGTGTTTATACCTCTACAATAGTCAGCAAGGACTCTTGTGAACTCCTCATGACCTCCATGGTCTTCTCACAGCATCTGAATGGTAGAGATGAACACAGTAAAAATTATATCCTGATAAAAAAAATGTTTTGCTTGAATAAAATCCATCCAGATCTATCTGCATTGGGTCTCGTTGTCTGCTCACCTTCTGAAAACGCCCTCCACCCCCGTTATGCCCATCCCATCCACAATATCTCTGGATAGCCTGAAGGGAACAGTCTCAGGAGTTGGGAGAATCTTGCCCTGTTCAAACGCTACACCTGAAGAGAGATAAACGCATTACACCAAATACCTAACCCAAAATGTTCTCAAGACACGTTCCTCAAATGTTAACTCAGACACAGCTATTATGAGTATCCTCCTTACCCAAATCAATATGCACCAGTTCAGCTGTCTGTTCGTCTATAAGGATGTTCTGAATGTGCCTATCCCCCAGTCCAACAATGTAGCCCACTGAGGAGAACAAACACAGAAACAAAGGAAGAATGTGTTGAAGTACATCAGATGAATAGCCCCAAAACATTGTGTAGGTATGGTAATGATTGTATTGTGTTGTGGAGAGCAGAGGTGATGGTGTTTGTACCGATGGAGGAAGTGGCCACACTGCGAGTGTAGGCCAGCCGTTTTTCCAGCCACACTGCCGGGTCCAGGAATCGCTCCATGCAGAAGTACCGGAAGACAGGGCGGAAGTTCTGACACACCTCACTGAAAGCCTGGGTCTTCCCACCGGAACCAAGCCTCTGAGACTCCTACAGTAAAAACAATATGTTACTACGAAATTACAGTACTACACAATTCAGCCATCAAGGGACTAAGAATAAATGAGTCAAAGTGAGACTCACCATCATCTTTTTCCGGCAGGTTATGCTGGTCCAGTCTTGGGGGCAGAAGCGTGTGTGAGCGCCCTTTTGTGGGTCTATGAGGAAATCCCCTATAGGGACGGTCCCCGAGCACCATTCTAGAACCCCACTACGCTGGGAGAAGGGCACCACCTGGGGGCAGAGACAGGGGCCTCAATCACTCCCATCCACCAAAATTGATAACAGCTCCTTAAGAATATGTATATGTATATGTATTTTTACATATAACATAACAATGATATGATGAGGAATAGTCAACTGAGTAATTTAACAGAAGCTTGTCTCTTGTGGATCTATGTCTGTGAAATGTTAAGTTGTCTATTGTGTAAGTAGATTAAAAATAAATAAAAAATCGTACCCCCCCTCCCAAAACAGAAACTCTTCTACAGAGCAATTTACAGTACCGGCAAATGTATTTAAATAAGTTGAGCTGTGAGACTGGGGCAGTGAGTGACCTTGTAGCGTCGGATGTTGAGTTTCCTCTTGCGTGTCTCAGTGTTGCGCTGCAGCAGCATAGAACACATGTGGAACACCTGCTGCATCACAGCATCCTGCCGCAGGTCATCCTGGCCCTGAGGATACAGAGGGGCAAAGGTCACAGGTGGTAACAAACTACATAATATCAAAATAAAACACTACACCGGAACTGACCAATTCTCTATAGAGTTTGTGTGATGGGTGCACTGCCACATGCTATGTTGAGTGAATTTGCCAAAAAAGAACGTCAGAAAACGGTCTAATATACCAAATATTTTTTTCCAGGACCATCAGGTAAGTATTTCAAGACTGATTCCTTCTTGGCATTTTCCATGAGCTAATCTGTTATTTCATCATGAAACTCCAACATCTTGACTGTGCATTTATTAGACTGGGAGTGACAAGTTTTCCATCAAATAAACAAAATGTGAACAGTTCCCTAAAGAACACACTCATGAGGAACAAAGCACTGGATAGTGTTTATTTGTTAGACTAGAAACATAGGGGATCAATAATTACCCTCAGGCCAACATGGAAAATAACTGAACCCACAACAGAACCTCAAGTCCTCTATTGTCTTTGACATGGCTTAGGTACACAAGGCAGTGGATTTCCCTTCAAAGGGTCGGGAAATGCTTTGAATCTCCTGACCCCTCCTGTCTCAGCCTCCAGTATTTATGCTGCATTAGTTTATGTGTCGGGGGGCTAGGGTCAGTTTGTTATATCTGGAGTACTTCTCCTGTCTTATCCGGTGTCCTGTGTGAATTTAAGTATGCTCTCTCTAATTCTCTCTTTCTTTCTCTCTCTCGGAGGACCTGAGCCCTAGGACCATGCCTCAGGACGACCTGACATGATGACTCCTTGCTGTCCCCAGTCCACCTGGCCGTGCTGCTGCTCCAGTTTCAACTGTTCTGCCTGCGGCTATGGAACCCTGACCTGTTCACCGGATGTGCTACCTGTCCCAGACCTGCTGTTTTCAACTCTCTAGAGACCGCAGGAGCGGTAGAGATACTCTTAAATGATCGGCTATGAAAAGCCAACTGACATTTACTCCTGAGGTGCTGCACCCTCGACAACCACTGTGATTATTATTATTTGACCATGCTGGTCATTTATGAACATTTTAACATCTTGGCCATGTTCTGTTATAATCTCCACCCGGCAGAGCCAGAAGATGACTGGCCACCCCTCATAGCCTGGTTCCTCTCTAGGTTTCTTTCTAGGTTTTGGCCTTTCTAGGGAGTTTTTCCTAGCCACCGTGCTTCTACACCTGCATTGCTTGCTGTTTGGGGTTTTAGGCTGGGTTTCTGTACAGCACTTTGAGATATCAGCTGATGTACGAAGGGCTATATAAATAAATTTGATTTGAATTGCATTGAACACACAGTTTACTCACACAATGACTTGCAGGGGGAACAGCGATATAAATCTATGGTTCACAGTTCATCTCACCTTGACCAGTTGTCGTCTGCTCTTCCCGTCTGATCCCACACAGTCAATGATCTTGGGCAGGTTGACCCCTCCGGCCAGGTGAAAGTGAGGCTTGAAGGACTTGATGGTCACCAGGTTGTCATATTTACCCGAGGGGTCCACCTGTTAAAACAGAGACCAATATGGACACAAGTCCTTCTTACATCCCTTTTCAAAGCATGCCATGGGTGTGACATGGTATATACATACATTACAGTGCAAACACTATACAAACTGGCTGCAAAACATCCTATTGCATAACAAAAATCCCCTTATGTCAGGTGATCGACTAGTGAGGGATCCACAGATGATCAAACCCATTCTCTACCTTGATCTCCATTGTAGGAATGATGACATCATCTAGGTTCTTTATCTGCATGATGGGCTGGTCAGAGGGGATGAGGATGGCTTCTACAGAGGAACACAAGGTACAATAACTTCACAAACACATTAGCATGTGGTAAAAACTAGGTAGTCATTCATGAAGGTGGTTGTGTTTTTTTATTTTATTTAGGTAAATTGACTGAGAAAATATTCTCATTTACAGCAACGACCTGGGGAATAGTTACAGGGGAGAGAAGGGGGGATGAATAAACCAATTGGAAGCAGGGAATGATTAGAAGCTCCATGACGGTATGAGGGCCAGGACACCAAGGTTAACACCCCTACTCTTACGATAAGTGCCATGGGATCTTTTAGTGACCACATAGTCAGGACACCCGTTTAATGTCTCATCCAAACTACACAGGGCAATGTCCCCAATCACTGCCCTGGGACCTTTTTTTAGACCAGAGAAAAGAGTGCCTTCTACTGGCCCTCCAACACTACTTCCAGCAGCATCAGGTCTCCCATCCAGGGAGCGACCAGGACCAACCCTGCTTCAGAGGCAAGTCAGCAGTGGGATGCAGGGTGACATGTGCTTCTACACCTGCATTGCTTGCTGTTTGGGGTTTTAGGCTGGTTTCTGTACAGCACTTTGAGATATCAGCTGATGTACGAAGGGTTATATAAATACATTTGATTTGATATGCTGTGTTCAGTGCTGTAAGGAGTGTGCCATTGTCACTCACTTTTCTCTGTCTTGTGTCGACTGGCGTCCATGTAGGCCAGAGTGATGTAGGCATCACAGAGGACCTCTATGCCTCTGATCATCTGGGCTCTCTTCTTCCTGATCTTGTTCATTATCCTCTGGGCCACCTCAGACCGCTCCTACAAGACATCACATCTTTCCTTCATTCTCACGCGACACACACTAAAAACTAACTCAGTTCCTAAGAGAATTCCAACAAGACAGTAACAGGTCATGCACACAGTAAAGTAAAGTTCCCTCTTTCTTTTATTGGCAGTGTTTAGCGAGGTGTTGGGCCTACCAGGTCCAGTTGGGAGGAATGGCGCGGGGTGCTCTTGGACAGGCGGCTGCGGGAGAAGCTCTCGTCCTTGTTAGCGTTGACCAGAGCCAGGATGATGAAGAGGGTGTGGTGAGGGTGCTCCAGACACGACAGGCAGATCAGCTGTGATGGAAGGATGGATGAACAGATGTATGGATGGATAGATGGAAACATGCTAAGCTGAGGAAGACAACTCTATAGTTCAAACAGACTTCTGTTGCCTATTGAAACATATTGAAGTCTCACCTCATTGAGAACACCATGGAAGCCCACATCCTCTGCCACTGTAGCAGACATTTTGGTCCCCATGCGGGCAGCCAGCTGGTACATGAGAGGCAGAAACTTATAGGACGGGATCCTGTTCACACCTCCCTGAAGCACAAGAAATAGTCAAACAAATTGTAGTTTCTCTCATGTGAATGGGAAGACACACTAATGCCAGGTAGCCTGGGATCCAAACAGAGAGATTTCAGTTTGGAATGGAGCCCAGACTAAACAAATAGTGCAACAAACAATATTGTATCAATGTAGTGAGTGTTTGGGGATGTTAGTTAGTGTGATATCACTAACTCACCTTCATCATGTCGTTGACTATCTTGACGTCAGCGTTCTCCAGCCACAGTGAGGCCAGGCGGAACACCCAGGTGTCGTGCTCCTCACCCTGCTCCAGACAATGGATGTAGTTCTCCACAGCCTTACACAGGAACCTCCTTCTGTCAGCCTGCAGGTTGGACAGAGCCCTCTCATCCAGCTCCAACTCCCTCTGCACCTTCACTGTGTACCTGGGAGAGACAGGGAGAGGGAGTTGGAATATCATACACAGTAGGTATTGAGCAGAGAGGACAGTGGAAAATAAAATCTTCACAACAGCTCGGAGGAGGCCAACTCTCCTTCAGCATCTGTCACCTACACTCAGCCGGTGTAGAACCTGCATAAAACAAGCTGATTCAAATCCACACAAGGTTAACAGTGCTCTCATTCTCTGCTGTGAGTTTGTGTCTGACCTGTTGGTGCCGACCTTGCGCTCCCTCATCAAGTCCACCTCCTCCTTGGCCTTCTCCAGCAGAGCCTGTTTGTTCTCAAACTCAGATGACTTCATGTAGTTATCAATGCCCTGATACTGGGCATCTGAGAACCTGGCCAGGGACAGGAAGGCCTGCGTCCTCTGGCTCTGCAGCTTGGTGTCTGAACCTATCGCATGGCCCTCGATCACCTCCACTGCCTACAGGAGGTCAAACACACAGACCCAGACAGTCACACAGACCCAGACAGTCACACACACACAGACCCAGACAGTCACATACACACAGACCCAGACAGTCATACACACACAGACCCAGACAGTCACATACACACAGACCCAGACAGTCACACACACACAGACCCAGACAGTCACACACTATAGATCAACTGTGCCCAAGGAGTGGATTATACTATATGGGCCTTAGTTTTACCCTCTCCAGGTACTTCTCCAGGATGACCCCAGGGCTCTCCAGGCACGTCTCTGCCAGCCAGTTCCCACACAGCCTCAGGCACTCCGTGAACACCGGCACCAGGGCAGGGTTAAAGTTAACCTGGCCAAGACAAAGGAACAAAATTAAGCTCTAGTTATAGGCCTAGAGTTTTTCCCTGGTCAACAAAAACTCCTGTCCCCAAGACTGAGTAGTTAACATGTAGACTGACTCCCACTGACCTGCTCCTCCAGAGTGTGGATCATCTGTCTCAGTAGCCCCAGAGCAAGACCCTGCTCTCTCTTCGCCCAAAACACCTGGGCCTCCTCCAGCTGCCATGACGACGCTGTGGAGCCCCGCGCCCCTCCTCCGCCATGCTGCTTCATCTGGAAAACTGCCCGCTCTGCCAGCTGGGGAGGGGTGAGGACGGCACAGGGGTGAAAAGGGCACAGCGGTAAGACAGACGACACAGGGGTGAGGGGGGCACTATATAGTCACTCACACATAGAGACCAATATAGTCACTCACACATAGAGACCAATATAGTCACTCACACAGAGACCAATATAGTCACTCACACATAGAGACCAATATAGTCACTCACACATAGAGACCAATATAGTCACTCACACATAGAGACCAACATAGTCACTCACACATAGAGACCAACATAGTCACTCACACACAGAGACCAATATAGTCACTCACACACAGAGACCAATATAGTCACTCACACACAGAGACCAATATAGTCACTCACACACAGAGACCAATATAGTCACTCACACACAGAGACCAATATAGTCACTCACACACAGAGACCAATATAGTCACTCACACACAGAGACCAATATAGTCACTCACACACAGAGACCAATATAGTCACTCACACACAGAGACCAATATAGTCACTCACACACAGAGACCAATATAGTCACTCACACACAGAGACCAATATAGTCATTCACACAGAGACCAATATAGTCATTCACACAGAGACCAATATAGTCATTCACACAGAGACCAATATAGTCATTCACACAGAGACCAATATAGTCACTCACACAGAGACCAATATAGTCACTCACACAGAGACCAATATAGTCACTCACACAGAGACCAATATAGTCACTCACACAGAGACCAATATAGTCATTCACACAGAGACCAATATAGTCATTCACACAGAGACCAATATAGTCATTCACACAGAGACCAATATAGTCATTCACACAGAGACCAATATAGTCACTCACACAGAGACCAATACAGTCACTCACACAGAGACCAATACAGTCACTCACACAGAGACCAATACAGTCATTCACACAGAGACCAATATAGTCACTCACACAGAGACCAATATAGTCACTCACACAGAGACCAATATAGTCACTCACACACAGAGACCAATATAGTCACTCACACACAGAGACCAATATAGTCACTCACACACAGAGACCAATATAGTCACTCACACACAGAGACCAATATAGTCACTCACACACAGAGACCAATATAGTCACTCACACACAGAGACCAATATAGTCACTCACACACAGAGACCAATATAGTCACTCACACACAGAGACCAATATAGTCACTCACACACAGAGACCAATATAGTCACTCACACAGAGACCAATATAGTCATTCACACAGAGACCAATATAGTCATTCACACAGAGACCAATATAGTCATTCACACAGAGACCAATATAGTCATTCACACAGAGACCAATATAGTCATTCACACAGAGACCAATATAGTCATTCACACAGAGACCAATATAGTCACTCACACATAGACCAATATAGTCACTCACACAGAGACCAATATAGTCACTCACACAGAGACCAATATAGTCACTCACACAGAGACCAATATAGTCACTCACACATAGAGACCAATATAGTCACTCACACATAGAGACCAATATAGTCACTCACACATAGAAACCAATATAGTCACTCACACATAGAGACCAATATAGTCACTCACACATAGAGACCAATATAGTCACTCACACATAGAGACCAATATAGTCACTCACACAGAGACCAATATAGTCACTCACACAGAGACCAATATAGTCACTCACACAGAGACCAATATAGTCACTCACACAGAGACCAATATAGTCACTCACACAGAGACCAATATAGTCACTCACACAGAGACCAATATAGTCACTCACACAGAGACCAATATAGTCACTCACACAGAGACCAATATAGTCACTCACACACAGAGACCAATATAGTCACTCACACATAGAGACCAATATAGTCACTCACACATAGAGACCAATATAGTCACTCACACATAGAGACCAATATAGTCACTCACACACAGAGACCAATATAGTCACTCACACAGAGACCAATATAGTCACTCACACATAGAGACCAATATAGTCACTCACATAGAGACCAATATAGTCACCACATAGAGACCAATGCAAATGCATGTTGTGCTGCACTATTTAAGAGAACATACCGGTAAATGGTTGAGTGCTGTGTGAATCCAGACCAAAAAAAACACGTGCACTCATTCTCCTCCTGTTACGTGTAGATTAGACACACTATACATGTGGAACACACTATATAAACCCTATACATGTATGAAACACCTCCACAGTGAGCGCTGAGCTCCAGTCTACCTGTGTGTTTCCTGCGGCGCGGGCCAGTTGGCAGAGCTCCATGAGGTGGGAGGTGAGGACAGTGCTGAGGTACTTGTTCTTTTCAGGGTCTCTCTCCTGGGAGATTAGGGTCTCCTGGGCCACGGAGCGCAGGGCCAGGATGGGCTCCACCAGCGTAAAGTCACTGTCCGCCAGCAGCTGGGAGTGCTGCTGCCAATGGGAACACACCTCGGCCAGGCCTACGTCGGTCAGGGGCCTGCCACAGGCCATGGGAAATATAAGTTACATGACTTGTATTACCTAAGAGATTAAAGTATCAAAACCCTGCACTCTCTAAAAAATCTGATCATGTGTTTTTTGTATGTTTTTTTAATAATAATTGAAAGAGGGAGGAGCCTACAAGTCTCTCTGTTTTTTTAATTTAAACTTTATTTAACCAGGAAAAGCCCATTGAGACCCAGAGTCTCTTTTTCAAGGGAGACCTGGCCAAGGCAGCAGCAACAATCAATACATTACATAATTAAAACATACAACATGATCCAGCCTGAAAAAAGCATTTACACTCCTCCGTAACAGTCTCCCATGTTCTTTTTGTTTACCTGTAAAACCATCATATTGTTTTGTATTTTTTTTTTGTGTGCAAATAAAACATTTATAAAAAATACAAAATCTCTAGGTTTGTGGATGTGCATTGTGTTGAGGTATCAAATATAAAATATACTATTTCTATACTGTATAAATATTTGAAATTAGTGATGTTGACATGCTGGGAAGGAAGATCATACTTGGAGAAGAGTTGTCGGATGCTCTCCAGCTCACTGATCCTCTGGAGGTTCCGTAGAGCAGGGTAGAGAGAGGACACTGCCTCCAGACTGCCTCTGCACAGTTCCTCCACCTCATTGCCCCTGATGCCACACACAATTAATTTCAATGAGTATAGTTGTTTGTGTGGTGATATTTTGATGGCTGAGAGATAGTTGTTGATTTCCATGAGGGAAACCTTGTTTACCTGGCATATTTAAGAGTTTGATCGAATGTGGAAAACTCTTTGTCTCTCAAAGCCTGCAGGGAGCAGAACACTGACTCGTTGAAGCCAGGGTTCAATTTCTCATTCCTGAAACAAGCAAGAAGGCAAGACACCAAGGGCACATGTCAATCCATTTAGCAATATTTTCTTCACCTTCTAAAATACCACCTCAGGAACCCTTACTTTAGTACCCCTTGTCTTCCAGAGGCCCCTCCCACTCACCTTTCTGATAGGCCACAGTCCTGAGGCCCTCTCACTCACCTGTCTGATAAAAGTCACAACCCGAGGCCCTTTCCACTCACCTCTCTGATAGGTCACAGTCCCACTGCATGTTCCTCCAGGCGGCCTGAAACCTGAGCTCCCTTAGCTCCGCCCCCCACTCCACCCCCTCACTCTCCAGACCCCGCAGGTAGGTGGCCAGGATACTGCTCAGACCAATGTTCTGCAGACCCTGAGGGACCATTGGACAAACAGCATTAGGTTTTGTCATCTGTCCCCAACAATGGTTTACACAGACAGACAGAGACGATACAGATTTGGAGTTCAAACAAGTTTCTGCTTACCTCCACAATGCCCACTTGCCGTGTGCCATCAGGAAGATTGGAGTGGAGGTCGTAGGAGGTCAGAGCCTTTCCCCACATCGCCTCATGCTCATAGGTCCGAATCCTACAAAACAGACACACAAAAAGAGAATTCTCAGCAAACAGAACTTTGAATATCCAAGATAGAACAAAAGTAGGATAACAAAGTTCACCTGGTGAGAGCGCTGGTCATCTTCCCACCTCCACACCCATACAGACTGTCTGGCTCCCCAATACTACGATACACCTCAATCAGTAGGTCCTAAGACATGGTAAAGAAATGATAGTACAGAGCTATGCATTGGACAGCAACACTAAAGGTTAATTGCAAAACCAACTCTACCTGTAGACTGATACCAGTGTCTTTCACACTCTCCTCTGTCAGACTGAAGATGGGGAAGTTCTGACTGCTCTCATCAAATGTGATTCTGCGCGACGCTCTGGCCGGATTTCTGTAAGCAGAGGTAAAGAATGATGAGAACAACACAGAATAAGAAAGGCATAAGAGACATCAGTATTTCCCATCATGTCTAGTGTACCTGCGGTTCTCCTCCATGTTAGTCTTGATCTTGTCTACGTAGATCTCAGAGTAGAGCAGGGCTGTGAAGTGGGCTGAGCAGGACTGGGCCGCCCTGGCCACCTCCAGGTAGTTCAGCTCCAACCAGAAGTTAGAGTGGCACACCGTACCACACAAGTTACTAGAACCAACACAACATCATCAAACACCGTACCACACAAGTTACTAGAACCAACACAACAGCATCAAACACTGTACCACACAAGTTACTAGAACCAACACAACAGCATCAAACAAGTTACTAGAACCAACACAACAGCATCAAACACCGTACCACACAAGTTACTAGAACCAACACAACAGCATCAAACACCGTACCACCTAACAGAGAGAGGGGTGCAGTAGATTCTATAGTCGTACAGGTCAGGAAGATAAGAGCAAATGCATCTACAAACCTATCAGATTCTAGAGGTCTTTGTTGCTGCCTCAGATAGTTAATGACAGAGAGCATGGTGCGCAGAGAGGCCTTATCCAACGGACCCTGGTTGGAGATGTCCGACTCTCCTGCTGAGATAATAAAAATCACTGTAATGACCTCATCTTCAGGAGAAAAAGCTACTAGAAATGTCTAAAGTCAAACATAAACAGTGAGCGAGAGAGCTAGAGAGAGAGAAAGAAAGCTAGAGAGAGAGAGAAAGAGCTAGAGAAAGAAAGCTAGAGAGAGAGAGAGAGAAAGAGCTAGAGAAAGAAAGCTAGAGAGAGATGGAGAGTAAAACCCACCAGAGTCTGAGGGGAGAGGAGTGGTGGAGCGGCTGGAGGCCCGGGCACGACTGGAACAGCTGGTGAAAAAGTCCTGGATGTGTGTGGAGAGGAGCTTCCTCCAGGAGCCGTCAGAGTCCCCCAGCAGGATGTCATGGATGATGAGCGGCAGCACCCTCTGGCAGAAGTCTGTTTTCACCTGAACACATGTGAAAGGATAGGGGTTAGAGACAGGGATATCTGACTGGAAAGATGAGCCGAAATTGAACATGTGTGTACAACGGCGATAGCGAGAGATGCCTGACTGAACAAGAAATTAGCATTAGCACAAGTGCTGGCCTAGAAATATAACAGCCATGCCCTCACCAGACACAGGGGCCGGGAAAGCAGCAGAGCCTCACTCCTGACCCCTCCACTGTCCAGCAGAACCATGCAGAGCGTCTTCAACCAGGCCTTATGGCCGCCAGCCTCAGGCACCCACAGGTCCTGGCTCTCCAACCGCTCCCTAGCCACCAAGCTCACCTCCTCACTCATCCCGACCACCTGCACAGGTGAATGAATAATTAACACACACACACACACGTATGTATGCAAACAAATTCACACACTACGAAATTCAGACACACATACGAGGATGTGATATTTCAGGTCTTGAAAAGTCTGCCCAACCTTCTTCTTGGTAGATCTAAAAGGGTTGAGGTAAGCCAGCATGGGGTCACGGTTGTCTTTATGGATCTCCCAGAAGTCAGCTCCAGCCTGAGTGGCCAAGATGTCCTTCAGACTCTGGACAGCAGCTTGCCTCACCTCAATACTGACAGAAAAACACATGGGACCACAACAAAACATGACAGCATGTCAAGACACACTCACTATATGAAAACCTTATGACAATACAGTAGCTACTTCCCTGGGCTAAATTCAGTGTTGAATTAGTAGGAAAGTGTCATTGTACTTTCAGGCCATTAGATACAGTATATGGCAGGGCTCTAAACTGCTACCATTATGTTCCCATATGCTCCTAAATATTTTACTGTGCTACCTGGAATTGTATTTTGGGAGCACCAGTGCCCCTAAAAAATGTAAATGTATTTTGTAATTGGTGGCAATTCTTATCATTTATACCTATAATATTTTTCTATACTAAAATTCTAAACCTACATTTTTCAACTTTGGAGCAAATGTGCTCTTTGAAAACATGTCAGCGTAGACCCCTGTATGGTGTACCAGTGGTGTGTGAGGGCGTTGTTGATGCAGTTCAGGATGATGTAGAGCCACTGTGGTTCCACTGGAGAGAAGAGTGATACAGCTCTGGCATTGAGCTGGTCCTTCCCATGGAGTAGAGCGATGGTGGAGAAATCCACAGGCCCCAGCTCTCCCAGACAGCTCCCTGCAGCCTCTATAAAAACATAGGCACATGGTCAAGGAAAAGACTAAGACCCTTTTCACACAACGGTGCCAAGCCGGCTGAAACTACTTCCTATCACACTAACAATTATTGATGCTTTCTTGGGCTGAGAGAGGAAACATACGCAGTGCCAACAGTGAGGTTGTGGTAACCATACATACCTAAGATGTCTCTTCCTCCAGGGTGATTGGCTGCTAGCTTACAGAGCTGTAGTAGGTTAAGGACCAGCAGCACCAACACACTCTCTTCAGGGTCCGCTAGAATGAAGAGGTACAGAGATAGGATTCAAAAAGGGCAAACTAACACACACTCACCCCCACACACAGATACATGGGTCTGGTAACATATCTAGACTACGGTAGCCCTCCCCCACTCTGACCGAGGCACTCTCTCAGCAGCGGTCTGATCTGGCTCTTGTTGTTGTGGAGCTGTCTCCTCAGGTCCTTCAGCCCCTCCAGTCTGGTCAGAGGCAGGGAGTCACAGGAAGCCACAGACAGGAAGTGGGCTATCTCCTGTGGACGAGACACAGAGGCTAATGGGATGTGGCAATAGTGTGACAGAAGTGTGAATCAGCTGTAGAGGTCATACATGAGTGGTTAGAGGGTGTGTGCTGTGCCCTGTGTGTGAAGGGAGTGCCCTTACCTGTCTGAGAGTGAATTTCCCTGTGCTGTACTTCAGTGTGTGCTGCACGGCCCTCAGCTCTCTGAACTCAGGTCGGTCTGGGAAGGGCTCTAACTTCTGGATGGCACTCTTCAGCTTGTCCTGACTCTCTACGACCAGGAACTTCAACAGACTGAGCACCTGAGAGAGAGATCAACAGAGAGAAAGAAAAAAAGAGCGACAAGAGAGAGAAGGAAAAAGAGAACAATGAACAGTGTAATACCTACTTAGAGCAAATTATTATTTGTCATACAAAGAGTCTATTGGCCATGTAATACAACCATGTCTTACCTGCTGTGAGATAGCAAGTTGGTTTGTCACCTGGGCAGTGAGAGTACCAACAATGACCTGGAGGTGGCTCTCCACAGCATCGTCACAGAACTGCACGGCCGTGCGACACACAGAGGTCAGTAGGTCACAACACAGGGAGAAACTACGGCTGGACACCTCGTCCAACTGGGCCGGCCTGTCAGAAAACAAGAACAGGCAGAAAAACAGTTAACTACTAGAGAGAGCAAAAATGATGAGTCACTCCATTGGATCTGTGTGTGAGCAGCAGACTTTGTGTGTGTGTGTGTGTGTGTGTGTGTGCGTGCGTGCGTGCGTGCGTGCGTTTACCCCTAACCTGCTGTTGATGTGGTGGATGAGTGTGTAAATTATGTCTCGGAGGACGAAGGCCCAGGCTCCCCCCAGGCCGTCCTTGACCTCCTTGAGCAGCAGGCTGACAAACAGGTAGTAGATCAGCAGGATGCGGTGCCTCTCGTAGGCATTGATCGTCTCAGCTGCCTTCTGACACACCGCCAGTAAGATCCTCTGGATGGAGATCTAGAATCACAACACAGGAGGATCACAGAATCCGGATTCCTTTCCAGATTAAACGTTTTGAAAAATTGGGCTCACGAAACCACTCAACTTTGTAAAGCCCTATTCTGTTCCATTGTGTAATAACATTTTACAGCCATTGCAATACAATGATGAGAGCAGGAGAGCATTTTACCGGAGTCTTGGATAAAATGGCCACCAGGGACTTGAGATTGGCACTGTGACACGAGCTGAGATAGTCCAGTGTGGCTTTTATGACATAGGAGCTGAAATAGGGTGGGTTTGGGGCTGGGTCCAGTTCCCTACAGAGAACATATTAACATCACAGTCAATGAAAGGTTCTGAATGCAATTAAGGGTGGTTGTGGAGTGGTAAGGAGTGATGTGTAGTGAACATTACCCTATGAACCTTCTCAGGTCCCCTCTGCCCCCCTCCTCAGTAGCAGCCCCTTCATACAGGGTCATCAACAGCTCCACCACAATGTCTGACAGGTTACTGTGAATCAGGCTGTCGATTTGCTGTGGAAAGTCCAACAGTGATACAGTAAGTTAGGTCTGTGAGAGAGACAGACATTAAAGACTGCTTTTACAGCTTCTAATGCAGGTTCACTTGACTGCTGCTGCGGATTGTAGCTAGCTCAACCCGAATGGGTTGTATGGTGGGAAAATTAGAAACTCTGTTACGCACATACCCTGTATAAGCCTTAAACCTGTACATTCCCACTGTCTGTTTCTGTCATGTAAGAAGAAGCTAGTGTTCTTCCACTCTTGTGTAACTTAGTCACGCGGCCAAAGACAAAGGGCCGTCTGAGAGTGACCACAATTTTTGGTCCATCCTGTTCTTTTTGTATCTTTCAAGGGCACAGCTGTGTGGAGATATGAACAGAAGCTAGCTTGAGCAGCAGCAGCTAGATAGCGTACAAACAAGTGACAACGCCAGTTTTGTTACTATGTTCCCACCAGGCTCTTACACATTTGCTAAACTGCCACGTAGACAAAGGTTATAAAAGCTGAGACTGATTGGGATACCAGCTATACATTTAAAACCTTAAATGTGCATAGGAAGAAATACCATGTGGGTACAAAATCAAAAATATTTTGATGAGAAGAAATTACTCCTTTTTAATTATAAGAAAGGAAGACGTTCCTAACCAAATACTGTTTGTTTTTGTTTCCTGAGTGTGTATTGACGAGAGATTCATATTATGTACGGACGATGAACCCTATCAGGTCCAACTGGCTGCACTGTGTGATCGCATAAAGGAACATTACCCACCAATGACTGATTGGTCAGCCATCCAGTTGCACACAATATGTATACATATATTTTTGTTTATTCTACATTTCTTAAACTAAGCAAGTCAGTGAAGAACATATTCTTATTTACAATGACTGCCTAGGAACAGTGGGTTAACTGCCTTGTTCAGGGGCAGAACGACAGATTTTTTACTTGTCAGCTCGGGGATTCGATCTAGCCACCTTTCGGTTACTGGCCCAATGCTCTAACCACGCCTACCTGCCGCCCCAGAAAGCCAAAGAGTCACTGGAGGACTACATTGGAAAACCGTGACAGATTAGGTGGAAGCAGAAGCAGGAGGTCGACGCTGAACCCTGGCAGTGTGGACAGTGTCAACGTGATGATTGCCCTCTTTGTACAGACGAATGGTGTACTCCTGTGTAACTGTTCAAATGATTTGTAACTGTTTAAATGATTTGTAACTGTTTATATGATTTCCATAAGAATGTTTTGAACCATATGAAGGTAAAATAACTGGCTCAACAGAAGCCATTTACAAAGACAATGTAGTAGTGTAAGAAAGCCCTGTCCTTCAACTTTTTATATTTTGCTTGGTTGAAGTTTTGAAGAATCTACAGTCTTTCTCTTCCTTTCTGATAAAAATTTCCACGACAGTTAGCAAACCTGGCACCAGGGTTGGAGTCAATTCCATTTAAATTCAGCCACTTCAGGGGATGAAGTGAAAAGCCTGGTTTATACATGATAACATCCTACAGAGTTTTAAGCCCATCAGCTGCAGGCACAGAGACTCCAAGCGTGTCTTCCTCACCGGTTTGCCCAGGCAGTTGCTGTCCTTGAGTAGGTCATAGACCCTGTGGGCCTTCTCTCTCTGCTGGGCCACTTGGGCATCCTGGCCCGACACGGCAAAGTAGGGCAGGATGTTAACCATGATCTTAGGGAAGCAGTTGGCCAGCAGCTTCTTCCAGTCCTTACCCAGGTGGGTGCTGATGGACTTCACCTGCTTAAAGTCATCCAGGAAGACCAGGTGTGGGATAAGGACCTGATAGGAGGAGCTGGGATAAAACAAAGAAACAACAAATAAATCTTTAGATGCATCATTCCTTCTTTCCTTCCTTCCTTAAGGTGATCTGACATGATTGAATAGGTGAAAGCAATATGGTAGAAACTCTACTTTCACCTCAATTCTGTCAGATCAGTAAATTCACAAAGTCATTTTATGGACATAAAACGTATGGGATGCGCCGAATTTGAGTAGTAACCGAGTTAAATAAAGGTTAAATAAAAAATGAAATAAATATAAACAGGTGCAGACCTTACCGTGAAATGCTTACTTACAAGCCCTTAACCAACAATGCAGTTAAAAAAATAGAGTGAAGAAAATGTTTACTAAATAAACTAAAGTAAAACATGAAATGTAGAACGTAAACTAAGCTTGTGGCACCTACCTGTAGAAGTCCTTGAGAGTGGCGTGGTTGAGCAGAGTGTATGGGAAGGACTCCAGAGTGTAGCCATGCTGGCCCAGCCACTCTGCCACCAGGTAATCCAGGTGAGAGCTGACAAATGCCTCCACACTCCTGTAGCCCAGAGCTCTGGACACACTGCCCAGGACCTACAGGGGGTGAGAGACAAACCAGGTTAACATTCAGTCTGTCAATATCATAGCATATTGATACAGTAGTCAGAGAGATACTGTATGTAGTGACGGTGGAAAGCAGTTGTGTAAAGTACTTAAGTAAAAATATTTGAAAGTACTACTTAAGTCGTTTTTTGGGGTATCTGTACTTGACTATTTATATTTTTGACAACTTTTACTTTATTACATTCCTAAAGAAAATGATGTACTTTTTACTCCATACATTTTCACTGACACCCAAAAGTACTCGTTACATTTTGAATGCTTAGCAGGACAGGAAAATTGTCTAATTCACACACTTATCAAGAGAACATCCCTGGTCATCCCTACTGCCTATGATCTGGCGGACTCACCAAACACATGCTTAGTTTGTAAATGATGTCAGTGTTGGAGCATGCCCCTGGCTATCCGTAAATAAATAAAAAACATGAAAATGATGCTGTCTGAATTGCTTAATATAAGGAATTTGAAATGTTTTCGACTTTTACTTTTGATACTTAAGTATATTTTAGCAATTACATTTACTCAAGTAATATTTTACTTGGTGACTTTCACTTGAATCCTTTTCTATTAAGGCATCTTTACTTTTACTCAAGTATGACAATTGGGTACTTTTTCCACCACTGGTGGAAAGGGCGAGTTACCTACATACACTATAAAGTGCTTTCAGTTTAAGAAACATGAATACAAAACATAATAATTGATGAGACCGTAAATATGTGTAGCCAAATGAATTTCCCTTACCTTTTTGATGAGCGGCTCCTCTATGTTGTTCTCCTTGTAGGACTGGAAGAGGGCGAAGAGGGACTGTTTCTCACAGACGGGGCTGCAGCACAGCACCACCGACACACTCTTCAGCAGCGTGGCCTTGCGGTTAAAGGTCTCGTCACTCAGGTCTTCAGGAGAGCTGTTCTTCTGTGACACACCAGGGAGAGCAGAGGGATAGTGAGACGGACTGGCCATAAAAACGTCTGTCAGAGTAATATGTGAAAGACAGGCTTACCTGGACCCTCATCCCTTCTTGGGCTTTCAGGTAGATGTTCTCAAAGGCTGTCTGCTGGCATTTCAGAGGAAGCATCTTTCTCTTCTCCAAGCTGTCTGGTGTCATCTCCAAGAACAGCCTATGGATGGAAGAGAGCATGCATGGTAGATATGTCAAACATGTAAATATTTACTTTTTAACTTGAGAGACATTAGCCTCTGTGATGGAATTAAGGCTGGTGAGAGAGTGTTCTGTCGGTAAAACCAACCTTTCCACTGTCATGGCTGCAAGCATTCGTACGTGATGGTGAGAGTCGGACAGGTGGGACGGGAGGATGACGGACACTGGAAGCTCCTCCTCCCTCAGGGTAAGGACCGCCCACTTACAGCAAGGGTCAGCCTGACATAGGGGGAGAGACAGGGAAGTAAATGTTTGGTGTTATTACCCTCTATCTACCTAAAGACAGGGTGGTTATCATGGGCAGTTACTATGCTGTGATTTTAAAACATTGTGAGCTCACCTCCAGTAGAGCCAGTAGACAGTGAATTAATGCCACCTTTACAATTGCTGTGCATTTCCCCGTTCTGCCCAAAATGCTAGAAGAGACCATTAAAAAGTTGGAAGTTCAATTCTAGAACAAAGAAAAATAATTATTGTGAAGTCAAAATACAAAAATCGAGACTTTGGTGCTGACCAGAATCCAGAGACCACTTGGAGCAGAGCTCCCTGGACGTGTCTCATGTCATTATGCTGGTCCTGAGTACGGCCCAGACTACGGATAGACGGTAGCAGACCCAGCAGCACTGCAGCACAGATCTCCTGGTCCTGGCGGTACAATGAGCAAAGATCCCTGCAAGCACAAAAAAAACTCCTAATGTCTCCAGCACCTACTGTATAGCATAGTATACTTGACATATGAATCTAGAAACAGAGGCCTTCCTTACGCCAGAGGGCTGAGGAGTGAGTCAAACTCTTCAGCTGCCAGCGATGTGTCCTCAGCAGGTAGTTTCTTCAGAAGGACCAGGTACTGAGGGGGGACAGGAAAATAATGAACTATTAGTATTCCATGTTAGAGATAAAAGATCATCATCCGTCATCATTTCCAACATGATTGGTAGGGAACAACAATTAGCTGTGCAACATTGACCACACTACACAGTCCTGGTCACTCACCATGTTGAGGTGTAGTGGCTTGGTGCAGTCTATCTGCTCCAGCAGCAGTAGTAACTTGCGGCGGACCTCCACTGGTTTGAAAGAGAGCCCGTGGATAAACTCAGCCGATACACACAGGGACAGGAACTCCAGACTGGCCAAGATGGCTAAATCCTGCTGGGCCAAATGCTCCTCAGCCAGTAGGCTTTTAGCATCTAGGAGAAGATAGAGTATTTAAATGACCATCTGGTCATTGGTTGATTCATAGAAATGCTTGGAGGACAATGCCTGGTCTGATTATCATCCCCCAAGCCCCTACCTCTGGAAATATCTCATTGATCTGAGAGAATCAGATGGGGTGTACACAATATGTCAATAGCTCCACCTCAACCTATATTATCCTGGCATAGCGGCTGACGCTGAGGGGTTAATTTTACATGTGGGATATCATCCACTTGCCAGGACCACACTGGGTGTCATTGGGGTCCACATTCTGTCTGTGAGTCCCCTTAGATGTGCTGGTCTGTGGTTCGTCTCCATCATCAAACAGGTCAATGTCCTCCTGCTGGTCAGCCTGTGTCCTCGTCATGTCCCAGTCCTCATCTGTGGTCTCCTCCTCAATCCCCACACTGCCTCTCTTACAGGAGCTGTTCAGCTGTGAGTTAGAGACACAGACACAGGGTGAGCTTACAGAATTCAGATCATTATAGAGTGGTTATACAGGTCCAAATTATGGTTATTAAAAATGGTCAAAACGATGGTTGATGGGACAGAAAGCAAACTCTCCATGACTCACCAACAGTTTGCATATTTCTGCCAGTTCAGTCAAAAGTCTCGCAGGGAAAATCTTCATGAACAAGTTGCAAGAGACAGAGCTCATACTGTCCTGTGGGAGAGGATATGTGGAAGTAAATGAAAGTACAAATATAGAGCCAGATTTTAAACACAGATGTTGATGGTGATGATAACGACGAGGAAGAATGCTCGTTTTACCTTAACCCCTCTGTTGACACACTGTGTGCACAGCCGCATGACAGACCTGAGTGTGGTCATTGTCCCATCCTCTGCCATCTTCACCTTCACATTAGATATGTACTCACTAAAATCCTGAACCAGTGCCTTCGAAAAGCCAACAGAATATACAATGAAATACATATATGTGGCTTTCAGCAGGCATTAAAGAAATGTTATCAACCCGTTCAGACTACCTTGGCCTTTAGGAAGAGTTGGGAATGGCAGGCTTCTTCCTCAGTCAGGAGACCAGTAGAGACATATCCTGCTAAAACGCCAGTAAGGAGACTTGAACAACGAACCAGGCATTCTGGTGGTGTGGTCTGAGACTGAGGAGAAAAGACACGCAGTACTTACTTTGAACATACACCAACTCACACAACCATGGTTCTAACATAGGCATTCACTCACATCTGGGGAGTAGCAGTTGAGTAGGTGGTCAGCCACAGACAAGAGGCCCTGCTCCAGCTTGTGTTTTAGGCTGGGGACAACAGTGAGCTGGGTGCCGGCTGAGGACACCATCTCTTTCACCATGGGGTTAGAGGGCATCTCGTCAAAGCTGAACTGCAGGTACATGCTCTCAATCTCACTCAGGGCACCTTTAACTTCCACTTGTGTTTGATCTTGCATCACAGCACTTTAGGCAGAGGGAAAGATTGAAGGTGGCATGAAATCTATGGAGTTATGTTGACACTGATGACAATATGGTTGAATTTATCGGTTTTAGATAAATATTTCCCTCACCTCTCAAGTCCCTTTGCTCCAAGGAGAAACATAATGCCAGCTCGGGTGTCTTTGAGGGTCAAAGGCACAAGGATTCTGGGGATTAGGTTATGAGGAAAATCCCTGTGAAAAGAGGAATAAGACAAACTCTTATTAGGAATGTGTTAAAACAATTAGACATAAAACATTGTACCAAGACAAAATAATCCCACTAGTAAATAACAGCTGGTGCACGATATCTAAGGAAGTCTCAAAGTTTTGCTTGCTTGAGGTAGAGTATCTCAAGATAAGCTGTAGACCACACTACCTACCAAGAGAGTTTTCATCTGTATTCTTTGTAGCTGTTTACATACCACCACAGTCAGAGGCTGGCGCTAAGACAGCATTGAATGAGCTGTATTCCGCCATAAGCAAACAAGAAAACGCTCACCCAGAGGCGACGCTCCTAGTAGCCGGGGACTTTAATTTAGGGAAACTTAAATCCATTTTACCAAATTTCTATCAGCATGTATATAAATGTGCAACCAGAGGAAAAAGAAGTCTGGACCGCCTATACTCCACACACAGAGACGCATACAAAGCTCTCCCTCGGCCTCTATTTGGCAAATCTGACCATAATTCTATCCTCCTGAATCCTGCTTACAAGCAAAAAATAAAAAAGGAAGCACCAGTGACTAGATCAATAAAAAAGTAGTCAGATGAAGCAGATGCTAAGCTACAGGACTGTTTTGCTAGCACAGACTGGAATATAATCCGGGATTCATCCGATGGCATTGAGGAGTACACCACATCAGTCATTGGCTTCATCAATAGGTGCATCGATGACGTCGTCCCCACAGTGACCGTGCGTACATACCCCAACCAGAAGCAATGGATTACAGGCAGCATCCGCACTGAGCTAAAGCTGCCGCTTTCAAGGAGCGGGACACTAACCCGGAAGCTTATAAGAAATCCCACTATGCCCTCCGACGAACCATTAAACAGGCAAAGATCCAATACAGAACTAAGATCGAATCGTACTGCACCGGCTCTGACACTCGTCGGATGTGGCAAGGCTTGCAAACCATTACAGACTACAAAGGGAAGCACAGCCGAGAGCTGCCCAGTGACACAAGCCTACTAGACGAGCTAAACTACTTCTATGCTCGCGTTGAGGAAAATAACACTGAAACATGCATGAGAGCACCAGCTGTTCCGGAAGACTGTGTGATCACGCTCTCCGCAGCCGATGTGAACAAGACCTTTAAACAGGTCAACATTCACAAGGCCGCAGGGCCAGTCGGATTAACAGGACGTGTACGGCGAGCATGCGCTAACCAACTAGTGTCTTCACTGACATTTTCAACCTCTCCCTGTCTGAGTCTGTAATACCAACATGTTTAAAGCAGACCACCATAGTGCCTGTGCCCAAGAACACTAAGGTAACCTGTCTCAATGACTACCGACTCGTAGCACTCATGTCTGTAGCCATGAAGTGCTTTGAAAGTCTGGTCATGGCTCACATCAACAGCATCATCCCAGAAACCCTAGACCCACTTCAATTTGCATACCACCCCAACAGATCCACAGATGATGCAATCTCTATTGCACTCCACACTGCCCTTTCACACCTGGACAAAAGGAACACCTATGTGAGAATGCTATTAATTGACTACAGCTCAGCGTTCAACACCATAGTGCCCTCAAAGCTCATCAATAAGCTAAGGACCCTGGGACTAAACACCTCCCTCTGCAACTGGATCCTGGACTTCCTGACGGGCCACCCCCAGGTGGTAAGTGTAGGCAACAACATGTCTGCCACGCTGATCCTCAACACTGGGGCTCCTCAGGGGTGTGTGCTCAGTCCCCTCCTGTACTCCCTGTTCACTCATGACTGCGTGGCCAGGCAGGATTCCAACACCAGAATTAAACTTGCCGATGACACAACAGTGGTAGGCCTGATCACCGACAATGACGAGACAGCCTATAGGGAGGAGGTCAGAGACCTGGCCGTGTGGTGCCAGGACAACAACCTCTCCTTCAACGTGATCAAGGCAAAGGAGATGATTGTGGACTACAGGAAAAAGAGGACCAAGCACACCCCCATTCTCATCGACGGGGCTGTAGTGTAGCAGGTTGAGAGCTTCAAATTCCTTGGTGTCCACATCACCAACAAACTAACATGGTCCAAGCACACCAAGACAGTCGTGAAGAGAGCACAACAAAACCTATTCCCCGTCAGGAGACTGAAAAGATTTGGCATGGTTCCTCAGATCCTCAAAAGGTTCTACAGCTGCAGCATCGAGAGCATCCTGACTGGTTGCATCACTGCCTGGTATGCAACTGCTCAGCCTCCGACCGCAAGGCACTACAGAGGGTAGTGCGAACGGCCCAGTACCTCACTGGGGCTAAGCTTCCTGCCATCCAGGACCTCTATACCAGGCGGTGTCAGAGGAAGGCCCTAAAAATTGTCAAAGACTCCAGCCACCCTAGTCATAGACTGTTCTCTCTCCTACCGCATGGCAAGCGGTACCGGAGCGCCAAGTCTAGGTCCAAGACGCTTCTAAACAGCTTCTACTCCCATACCATAAGACTCCTGAACATTTAGTCAAATGGCTACCCAGACTATTTGCATTGCTGCCCCCCCCCCTCCCCTCTTTACACCACTGCTACTCTCTGTTGTCATCTATGCATAGTCACTTTAATAACCCTACCTACATGTACATAGTACCTCAACTAACCGGTGCCCCCGCACATTGACTCTGTATGGGTACCCCCCTGTATAAAGTCTTGCTATTGTTATTTTACTGCTGCTCTTTAATTACTTGTTACTTTTATCTCTTATTCTTACCCGTATTTTTTTGAAACTGCATTGTTGGTAAGAGGCTCGTAAGTAAGTATTTCACTGTAAGGTCTACAGCGGTTGTATTTGGCGCATGTGACTAATAAGATTTGATTTGATTTAGACAACACTAGCAGAGAGGTTAAGCGTGAATACAAATGTGATATGAGCCCAGTGATAAACTGCCCACCTGCAGATGATGGGGTGTGGTCTTGAGCTCTCCTCTGCCTCTTCACTCTGTTCGTTCATCAGCAGCCAGCTCATGATGTTCTCCTTGAGGCTGGGTGGCCCGACCCCCTCCACAGCCCCTGCATGGTCCCACCCAGTGCCCAGGCTCTTAAGAACAGGACACTTGAGAAGGGCCTGGGCCAAACACAGAGCAGCAGCACTGCAGACATAGAGACAGAGGATGAAATCGTCCTTCAGAGATAAAAACATAAAGCACTATAGTTTGCAAAGAGTAAATTAGTCAATCAAATGTTGAGGAAGTGACTTTATATGACAAAGTCATTCATCAAAGCCAAGGACTCACTCAGAGGGCTTGCAGGCCGAGCCAGAGAAGAGCTTCCAGAGCTCTCTGTCAATGGGAATGAAGGCTCCCTGGAGGATGGTGGACAGCAGGGCCAGACTGAGGGCCTCAGTCTGGGGGGAGCTGACCCCCCGTAGAGCCAGGGCCCAGACACGGCCCCACAGCCTGCCCAGTTCAACCCTGTAGGATTGGGCCCTCTCTGGGTGTGTGGCCTGGCAGCGAGCCACCTCCCTCAGGCAGCGCAGCACGTAGGGCCCCCTGTCACCCCGCCGCTGCTCCCCCAGCAGCTGGCACAGGACGGACAGCAGAGGAACCAGCTCCTGGCCAGGCACCATGGAGGGGTACTTAGAGGTCAACACTGATGTGATCTGTAACCTAGATAGGAACATTGTATTGTTGAGTTGGGGAACACAGAGGATATGGAGATGTGAAGAGTTTGATTGTACTAAATATAAGGATATTTGGCAAGTTAATGAGCACTGAACCTTGGTGTGATATTGTCTTTTCTCACCATGGTATGATGTCAAAGTCACTATGGTGTGGCTGCAGGTGGTCTCGGAGAACCTCCCAGCCCAGCTCGATGCGTCTACGCTTGCTGGGCGTGCCGTGTGGACTGCCTCTCTGGGTGGCTCTGAGGTGGGCCTGAGTCACCTCCAGAATCTGGAGGTTACAATCCTCGCTAAAGAGCTGAGAAACAGTCAAACACCCAAAACATGAAGATGAGACCAACAATACTAAAATCATCTATTTTCATTCTTAAAAACTGGAGAACTATGTCAGATGATATCAGCACAGCTCAGGTTTTAGTCTTGAACTAAATGAAGTCAAGATGGAAAAACGAAGGGTCTTAGCTTTATCACCTGATGGCAGATTTCTGCAGTTAGCTCCATAAGGTTCTCCTTCACAGCGATGTGGCGCGACCCTGTGGCATATTTCCCCCGGCTCCCAATCTGGCTGATCTCACTCACCAGGGCATCATACAGGTTATAGAGTAGACTCTGCCATTTGACCCAGTCCTCAGCGTAGGCTCCTGGAATAGTGAGGTGTGGAATGGTCAAGAAAAGTTGTCAGATGGACTGAATCAATCATGATCTATAATATAATTCTACTTCAAGGGTTTCCGTGATGAACACTTCACACTTGTCTGTTGTTCTACACCATTTTTCATCGTTCAACATCGAAACAGATTCATAAAGACAATGGTGTTTTTTCAAATTTTCAGTCTGTCCACAAAATTCCAGCCATACCTGTGTCTTGTGTCGTTGATCCTTTAGGATGATGTACACAGAGCTGTAGGTTGAAGAACTCTACTATCTCCTCTTTGAGAGTGGTGCTGGGCCTCATCTGTGTCCACACATAGAGCACAGAGGGCAGGAGCTCCTCACCCAGCCGACACACCCTGATACGGCAGTTCATGGCAGCAGACCTCAGGAAGACGTTCAGAGCAGAGACCAAGTGCTCCACCACTGCCAAGTGTCTCTCCTGCCTGGAGAGAGAACATATCACATGCAGTGTAATGGATTAAGTCTCTTGATGGTAGGTCTCACTGTAGACCAGAGGATGGAATCAATGGAACAGTATCAAACATATGGAAACCACATGTTTGATGCCGTTCCATTTATTCAATTCCAGCCAATACAATGAGCCCGTCCTCCTATAGCTCCTACCACCAGCCCCCACTGCTGTAGACTCAATTTCTAAGAGTTCAGTTTAGTAGGTTTACACATTAGACAACTTACACCTACAGTCTCTGAGGCGCATAACTACTGGAAAATGACGGTGGCAAGTAGCAACTCCCTTGCATGATACAGGTCACCTCTCGCAGTTATTGTCATCGTACCTGGCATTGAGCAGTGCTCTGGAGAAGAAGCTGAAGAGTGTATGGCTGAAGCCCTCAGTCTGCAGACAGCAGCCCTGGACTGCAGTGTGGATGATCCTGCTCACAAGCACACGATTTATGGCCTTGGAGGAACCAGTGAAAAGGCCACAATACAGATCCAGCAAATCTAGATGATTAGAGAATTCATTGTTTAGAAACTAACAAGAATGAAATTAAAATCTGGACAATACATTGCATTGCAGACCCATTACTAGCTGCAATTACTCCAAAACATCACCAATTACTTCCCCCTAACATTCATAGATTACATTCAACAGGGGTGGCAGGTAGCCTAGTGGTTAGAGTGTTGGGCCAGTAACCGAAAGGTTGGCTTAATCACCTGACGGCAGATTTCTGCTGTTAGCTCAAGGTAAAAATATGTCATTTTGCCCCTGAACAAGGCAGGTAACCCACTGTTCGACGGTAGGGCGTCATTGTAAATAAGAATTTGTTCTTAACTGACTTGCCTAGTTAATTAAAAAAAAAATTGAAGTCTCTGCTGTATTGAGAGAGGAACAATAAAAACCACTGACTGTGCCACTGCTGCTGGGTGATCTCACACCAGTACTTGCGGACAGACAGGATGTTCTTGAGCAGGATGCTGCTGTAGTCCTCCCCATAGGCCGAGCAGCTGAATGAGCTCCGCAGAATCTCCATCACATGATTCAGGAGCTCACCACAATTCAGCCGAGGCCCTCCTGTAGGGAGAGAAGTGGAGGGTTAAAGTACCCAGAGGGACTACAATAAAGTCAGTACATCCAAAATGGTACTACTTTTCATCAGAGCCCTACAGGCCCTGGTCAAAAGTAGTGCACTATATAAGGAATAGGGAGCCATTTCAGACACATATTGGTGATTCCCCTTGCCACTTTATTGTTAAGCCAACTGGTTTAAGTTTTGTCTTGCCTTCACCTACTCAACATGGCATCTTATTGGCTGGTTTGCGTGACTTGCTTGAGGGGGGATGTTTAAGTTAGAATCGTCCCAGTGAACAAGCACCAAACCAGCAGTAGGTTGTTGGTTGCAAAGCCCACGTCAAAAGTGATTTATCACTCCCAAGTGATGATTTGAATGTACAATTTATTTGTACATATTATTAGAACATCACATAAGATTAAGCGTTTTTTGTGCATTTTGTTGTAGAGAATTCCAGCTAATGCTAGCTAGCAACTTACTGTGTCTGGTGTGGGGGTTTCGTATATGTTGTACAGTGCAGAGTCGGATGGTGAACCGTGCATTGCATAACGTGCAATTTTGTGCTACTTATCAGGTACATTGTTGAAAATATTACATTGTGTATTGTAATCGTTGTATTATTTTGGTAACTACGTTCCCCAGTGAATAAGCACCAAACCTGCGTGCGTGCAGAGTTGGATGGTGAGCCGTGCATTGTATGACGTGCAATTTTGTGCTATTTCTATCAGAATAAATCTCCATGACTTGTGCTACAAATTGGAGGCCGTGTCGATGATTGTACACAACGCAAGAAGAGTAGCGTTGCAGTGGTGCCGTGACCGTTCTTCTGGATCGGATCATCCTTCGCTGGATTTCCATATCAGAAATCCGCGGTGGTTGACATTGGAGAATCACATAAGACTTTACTAGTGCAGTTTATGGCGATATCGCGTTTCGCCACAAGAGGGTGCTAGTGCGCCATTTTTTGATGACTTAAGTTGGTGATTTCTCTTATTGAGACTTTCTATATTGATTGGAACTTTCTTTTCACGGATAAACGATAACTTCTGTGTTACTTGTTTATTTGCAATTCTAGTGTATAACTAGGCTGGGTTTTTACCATTGTAAATGTTACATTTTGAGGTGAGTTTTTATTTATTTTATTTTTAAATGTTTTGCATTTTTGTTTTAGTGTGTTGATATCCCATTAATAAGATGAAAGGTGAGGTGTTGGGAGAGGTAGGGGTTTCCTGACATTTAATCTGTCACCATCTGTTGGTAGGGGTTCAGCCAGAATTCTGGTTGCTTCTACACACATGCCTAAACTGGAGGGTTTTGGGGGGGTTGATGATAGTTTCAACAGGGAAACGCCCAAGGATGTGAATGAAAAAGGTTTGCCAAAAACAGGGAGCTATGACATCTCCATGGATTTCAGAGCAGACATTGTTTAGCAGATTGGTCATTCCATTGGGGAAAACATTTCCTCCTGTTTGGAGTCAAAGGCAATTGTTGGACATGTTGGGGACAATGTTATGGGGAATGCATGCAGATCTAGGGTTATGGATGTGTTGGGCCTGAAACCTGGTATTGAAGTCTATCAAGGAGCCGGTGTACTTTAGGGGGGGATGGCTCTGAACAGTGCACAGTGCATGAGTGGGAGGATATGGTCATGGTTTACATGCGTAAAAGGGGCGTATCTGTGGTGGACCAAGCAGATGAGGTTATGCGTAGGCTTATGAGAAGGGCCCGCAATGTTGTTAAAGTGGGCATACGCAGCAATCCCTCTGTTGATTTATATAAAAGGCCCAAGTCCCATCTTTGACATACTGAAACAACATTTTAGTGACACTTATTTTTCAAGCATGCCCCTCGCTGACTTTTATGCCACATTACCTCTGACTGAACAACCATTTGACTATTGGCTCAGACTAAACAGGGCTATGGAGGTTGCTGAAGATTGTCTAAAAAGACAAAAGAAAAGTGTTGAAGACCCATCTCGTGAGCTCACAGTCATGTTCCTCAGACACTGCCCTAACGCTGAACTGTCGCTTATCTTTAAGTGCAAGCCATTACAGTAGTCGACCGCTGAAGATGTTCATGAGAGGTTGGATGAATACAGGAGGGAGCGGAGGTACTCTCACTTATCTAAGGTGAGTCCAGCATTCGCAACAATGAAGCAGGAAGTTGGTGGTGTCAGGCCGCTCACCATGCCTGTTGTGGGGCTCCACATGGAATCACCTAATGCGTTGCCTTCCCCAGACCAGGCTCCCCAGACCGGTGCCCAGGGCTCTGAGCCGATGGAATGTATCCTTGCAATGCTGGAGCGTGTGCTGGAGCAAAATTTTTTGTTGCAGATGCTTTGAGCAGATAGCCCTTCATACGACTCAGTGCACTCCATAGAATGACAAGGATTCGGTACGAGACCTTACTAGCTGAAGCTAATGCTGTGCGCACAGACAGAGTGCAAGGTGTGTTTCGCTGGTCCAACCACCCCTTTGACAAAGCCTCTGACACCAACGAGGTGGTTATTAGCTGCCAGGCTACTGTTGACCCCCCCATCTGGTGCTTTATCAAGACAAGAAGTTGTTGCGGCTCTTCATTCACACAGGTGCTGGGATGGTGATGTGGGCTCACATGCACTGCTGTTGCCACAGCTTCCGCAGGCTGTAATGCCATCAGAGCAGACAAATGTCAATGTCCTGCCACACAATCTACTGATGAGTAAGCAGCGTGATGAGCAGAGTGATCTTCTTTATGGAGAGGGGGAGAAGACCATCCTGGAGAGACCGTGCCCATGAGTGTTGAGGTTTTGTGTCTTCTCAGAAGTTGGGACAAGTTGACCATGAAGATGGGTGTACTGTATCGTGTTTCGAAGAATGTGGTTACAAAGAGAAATGTATCTGTATGTGGTTCCAGCCTCCATGAACGCGATGGTGTTGAAGGGTGTCCATGATGAAGCTGGCCACCAGTGACAACAGAGAACAGTCTACCTGACAAGACAAGAGGTTCTTCTGGCATGGCCTGGAGAGGGAGGTAAAGGAATATGTTGTGCTGCAAGAGATGCATCATGAGCAAAACTCCTGACCCGGAAGCCAGAGCTCCTCTGGAGAGCATAATAACAACTGAGCCTCTCAAACTAGTGTGCATCGACTTTTTGTCTGCTAAAAATTCTTCAAACAAGTCCTTGGATGTGTTGTTACTGGCCACTTTACAAAGTTGGCTCATTCCTTATTGTGTCCGAACCAGTCTGCTAAGTCTGTTGCTCATCAGTTGTGGAACAAGTATTTCTGTGTCTATGGGATGCCTCGCCGTATACACTCGGATCAAGGAGCCAACTTTGAGAGCGCTTTAATAGCAGAACTCTTGAGGGTTGCAGGTGTTCAGAAGTCTCACACCACGCCGTACCATTCGATGGGGAACGGGTCATGCGAAAGGATGAATAGGATGTTGGGAAACATGATCCGGGCCCTGCCAACGAGAGCAAAGCACAGATGGCCTCAGGCGCTGAAGTCTCTTACGTTTGCGTACAATTGTACAATCCACGAGACCACAGGCTTTGTCCCTTTACTGTTAATGTTTGGGAGGACACCAAGACTGCCTGTTGATAGTCTTTGGCTCTGTCAGAGAACCCAGAAGTTGTCGACTATGACCAGTTTGTTCAGTCCTTGAGGAGATATCTGAAAGAAGCCATGAATACAGTACATGCATCTGCAGCTAAGCAGTTGAGGCATGTTGACCTGTACGACAGAAGAGTCAGAGGAGCACCAGTGTAGATTGGTGATCGAGTGTTGCTGGCTAACAAGGGGGAGCGCGGAAAGCAGAAGCTCGCTGACCTTTGGGAGGATACTGTCTATCTTGTCACTGGATTGAAAGCTGACAGTCACACCTTTTAAGATTCAGAACAGCTCCACTGGACAGGAAAATATGTTACATCGCAACCTGATAATGCCAGTCAACTTTCTTCCTCTTCCCCATGCTGCGGTTGATGATGGAACAGATGTCTAGATTAACAGATTCTGAGGACGGCTTTGTGGTCTCAGCTGCCATGGAACTGCCGTGGGTGATGATGCTGAGTAGAGAACAAAAGTGTGGGTGTCGGAGTTGCCTTCTGAAGGAACAGGTGACCCAAGCTTGGAGGGTGATGTGCGATCCTTGGATGCTCAGGACATACCACCTTTGGATTCTGTGGAAGATGTACTGCAGCTGGAAGGTATGCCTTGATCAGAGAGTCTTCAAGAATCTGACCCAGACCGTAACAGTGTAGTGAGTGAGCTAATTGACCAGTCTGCTTACAATATCCGTACTGACCTACCAAACTCGGACCATTCCTTACCTGATCAGTTACGCACTGACTGTGTTGACAGACCCACTATTGCAACACTACACTGTCACTCTTCATGCAGTTGAAGGTACTCTGGGTCGTATTAGGTAAACCAGTGTCTAGACTGATTGAGATTATGAATCAGCAGAAAGTTAGCACTTGAAGGTTAATATGTGAATACAGAGGGTCAATGGTATTGACATCTTTTATTTGTTTTGACATTGTGACCATGATTAGAGGTTACAAGATGGTAATGTGACGAATATGATAGTCTCTTATGGTGGTTTCTTTTATTACGTGGATGTTTTAAAGTCGTTGAGTGTAATTAACATGTAACAGGCATTTTTACCTATGAGGGATATTGATCAACCACTTTTCACTCTAATTCTCATGGAGAATAGTCTAACAACTGGAATATTTAGTGACTGTTTTAAAGCAGGGTCTGTCTCCAGTCAACCTGGCCGTGCTGCTGCTCCAGTTTCAACTGTTCTGCCTGCGGCTATGGAACCCTGACCTGTTCACCGGACGTGCTACCTGTCCCAGACCTGCTGTTTTCAACTCTCTAGAGACTGCAGGAGCAGTAGAGATACTCTCTATGAAAAGCCAACTGACATTTACTCCTGAGGTTCTGACTTGTTGCACCCTCGACAACTACTGTGATTATTATTATTTGACCATGCTGGTAATTTATGAACATTTGAACATCTTGGCCATGTTCTGTTATAATCTCCACCCGGCACAGCCAGAAGAGGACCGGCCACCCCTCATAGCCTGGTTCCTCTCTTGGTTTCTTCCTAGGTTTTGGCCTTTCTAGGGAGTTTTTCCTAGCCACCGTGCTTCTACACCTGCATTGCTTGCTGTTTGGGGTTTTAGGCTGGGTTTCTGTACAGCACTTTGAGATATCAGCTGGTGTACGAAGGGCTATATAAATACATTTTATTTTATTTGGTCTGCATCTTCAATATACGCAGCTTTACCTTTTAGTTTTATCTATTAGGTGGTCAAAAAATATTTTTACAATTATATCAATTTTTTGTAAATATTATTAGATCATCACACAAGATGCAGTGTATCAGAATACATCTCCAAGACCTAGTGCTACAAGTTGGAGTCCGTGTCGATGATTGTACACAACGCAAGAAGAGTACTGTTACATGGACATTAGGCTCTATAGGTCTATGATCTTATCTGGTATGTGATTCTCCAAACCCTTACTCTTGTTGGCACAGCGGATGAAGTATTTGACCAGGCTGCTGATCTCCTGCATCTTCTTCTGACGGTTAGCCTGTGTGGTGGCTGACACGTTGGCTTTCCCTGACTGGAGCAGCTCAGTCTCTTTCTGCAGATACTTCTGCAGAAACCTGAAAGAAAGGCAGTGAGAACGCAAACAGTGCGAACGCAAACAGTGAGAACGCAAAGCGATGGACTTAATCAATAAAATAGTAGCCTGGCTACACCTTACACGGAACCCAAACCGTGCGCCATCATGCGCTATCGTGCATAAATATATTTTGTCCCCTTACACCAAACGCGATCACGACACGCAGGTTAAAATATCAAAACAAACTCTAAACCAATTACATTAATTTGGGGACAGGTCAAAAAGCATTAAACATTTATGGCAATTTAGCTAGTTAGCTTGCACTTGCTAGCTAATTTGTCTTATTTACTAGCTTGCTGTTGCTAGCTAATTTGTCCTGGGATATAAACATTGAGTTGTTATTTTACCTGAAATGCACAAGGTCCTCTACTCCGACAATTAATCCATAGATAAAATGGTCAACCGAATCGTTTCTAGTCATCTCTCCTCCTTCCAGGCTTTTTCATCGTTGAACTTATATGGTGATTGGCATCTAAACTTTCATAGTATTACCACGACGACTGGCAAAACAGTTAATCTTTCAATCACCCACATGGGTATAACCAATGAGGAGATGGCACGTGGGTACCTGCTTCTATAAACCAATGAGGAGATGAGAGAGGCAGGACTTGCAGCGCGATATGCGTCAGAAATAGAACTGGTTTCTATTTTAGCCCATGGCAACGCAGACGCGAGCAGTGTGGGTGCAATAATTGAATAACATGGATTTCTAAATTTATTTTGCAAAGCTCACGTCGCGTGCGCGAGCGGTGTGGTCAGCCTATTAGTCCCCTATTAGTGGGAATTGTGTCATACACAGTGTAGGAAGCAATAGTACCTGAAGACTGCATTCCAGGTGAGCTGCTTGGAACTTTTAGCAGCTCTGGTTCCAGAAATGCGATCCAGCTCCTCCACTGTGTCAGGAGACCGGATGAGCTGTCTGAAGCGATCAGCCTCTTTCTGGATACAAGAACAGAATGTTCTGTGTACAGATGTTGAAATAGGCCTATTGATTCAATGCACTGATTTTATGAGTGATATAAGTTACCTTTCTCTCAGTTGCTTTGTCATTCTCTAAACCTCTGCAGCAGACCAGGAGCTCGTGTAGGACCAAGCTCATGATGCTCTAGGGTCGTGTATCAGGTTCCATCAACAGATTTGGGGGGGGGTATGCATCTCTAAAAACAAATGATAATGACATGCATGATGTTGATGACAAGTATGACAAATTAAACAGATATGATGCATTGATCAAACAAAAGTGTCAACAATTTCATCACTTTGGAAAGAGTGTAGCAAGCCTAGCTTCATAACAAATCATACTAATTCACAATGAATACTCCTGGTTGATGAAAAATAGCTAGCTAGCTAACTAGCAAGCTAAAGCTGCTGCAGTTAGCTTGCAATAATAGCAAGCATGGTATTGAATTCACACATAACACCAAAATAATCCATTTTAAAAGAGTCACATATCAAACCCATCACATTTGATATTGATGCTCGGTTATTTCATACCTTGATGTTTTTTCTCCTCATATAAAGTGAAACTTCCACCAAAGATAGAAGGGATTTTGACATGTTGACGTGCGCACGCAGCAAAACCGCGCCCCCCACGGTTGAAAAAGATACTTCACAACCGGGTCACAGAGAAATCGCACGAGTGTCTAGTTTTTCTGGTGTTGGCAAAAGTGAGTCCATTTACTGTAATAATAATCAGCAAAACAAACTCCAATGACAAACTGACATCAGCTTATATCTGTAACTTCGTGGAAGTAACTTGAAATGTGCTAAAAACTGAAAGTGGACACTCACCATTTAAACATCATTTCCCATAATGCACACCTGCTAAATATTATGGAAATTCCGGGTTACAGGTGCTCGAGTTCCCCGCCTTTTCACAACTCGTAGGACGTTGCTTACACAACACACTTTATGTTTTGACAACTGTACTTGCTTTATTCGAGATTAAATGTGTTCTTACTTGATTTGACAGAGAATGTAATTTGTAATTGTTGCAATAATTCGACATTGCAGCCATGTTGCTTCCGTCTGACATGGCGCGTCTCGTTTTAGGTAAATCTTAACTGGGTCCTGTTTGTGTTGCTACCTAACCTAACAACTGAAAGATAGCGAGCTATGGCAGTAGCAGGAAGCTAACTAATGTTAGATTACTGTCTATAAGATCCTGCTGATGATATTGCAAGGAGGGCTGCACTGTAGTAAGCAAAAATCTAGATGATTTTGACAAACTGAGCCTCCAATTCAGCTACTCTCTTGTACACTGCTTTTACAGGATACCTGCAACAAGAGGGACTGTGTAATACAAGCCAGGCATTCATTCGCGAAAGCCCCAATTTGAAGGAGTACGCAGAACACAGCTCAGATGATGGAACTATTCCTGCTTGTGTGTTTGTAAGTAACGTTATGTTGTCAGTTCAGACTGCATATAGCTGTGTTCAACTCTGTCATTGTAATGACTATCTAGCTACAGTAAATTCTTTAGTGGATTACTTAGCTAGGTAGCTAATCCATGTGTACTCCCATTGCAGTCCCTCTTCGGGAAAAACCTGACAACCATTTTGAATGAATATGTTGCTGTCAAAGCTAAAGGTAAGCTTAACCTATGACCTCTACCACTTTCAGTAAATGAGTACAGGACTTTCATGTGTATGTATTGTATTATTGGTTGTCACCCCCCTGCTATTTCTGCTTAGAGACCAGTGAAGAGACTCAGATACCCATCATGATGACATCATTGTGGAAAAAGCTTGACTTCACACTCAATCAAATAAAGTAAGAAACTCACCAACAGATTGCTGTTTGATGGTGTCACTCAGTCATCTTGCACTTACTGACATCTTCAATTCAACTGCTTTCTTTCCTTAGGTCTATGCAGAACTCCCCAGCTGTTAGCCAGAATCAAAGACGTAAGTGCTTTATTAAATATTCTTGCAAGTTAAATGGTTATGATCTTAGTACGACCTATGAACTTGGATTTTATTGTCTCTCTGTAATGTTGTGTGGCTCAAACAGTCATGCAGAGCGCAGAACTCCATGGCTGTATGGCAGGGGTCCCTAATTACATTCAGCCGCGGGCTGGACTTGAAACATAGTAAAGAATAATTTGGAGTGGCTGTGGTTCCAGATTTTCTGGAGTCAGACTTGCTGTTGCAAAAAAGACAAAGATTTCTGCGCATGCAGGATCCACTAGCCTACCTCCTTTCAGTTGCTGCTCAGTCACTCATGACGCTGCCAATGTTCACAAAACAGCAGTCAATAGCGATTGAATGCTCTTTTTCATGGTCATTGCAAACATTGGCTAAACAGGAGGCAGACTGCTGGCTATATGGCAGCATAACTATAAAGTTTACATCACACAAAAAGCTAATCGTTGTGTACCAGGTATTTGAGAAAAAAATGAATAATTTTCAACCTTCCATTACATTGGTATACGATCCAATATTCCTCCTTATTTATGCGTGGGAATACACATTTCCTGGTGACTTTACAGTCTTTTATGTCCAAGCAATTATATATTTTCTGCTCAGAAAATATGGTGGGCCGAATGAATTCACTCCCTGGCCGCCTATTGGGGAACCCTGCTGTATGACGTGATTCATAAATCTATTTCCTCTGCAGTCCGCACACGTAATGGGATCGTGAACATGAGGGGGCGACAGAAAGCCTTGTCATCAACGCAGTCCCCCAGCTCTGGGTTTCTGTCATCGTCAGCCCCTCTGTTGCCCCAGGGCATTGCCAGCCCCATTGATACCCCTCAGAACATCTTGGGACACTCCACTCCAGTCTGCTACAGCTCCCAGCTGACCAGACCCTCCCCCATCTGCAGCACATCGCCCCAGATCCAAGATGGAGGACGTCTGCTCATCAATGTGAACCGTAAGTAAACACAAACACGTCCATGAGCAGCAGTGTACTGGGGAAGGTTGTTACAGTAGGTGTATGTCTCACATCTCATTTTAACCATCGATTACTGTAAATATTATGGACATTAATACCAACTTGTAGGAAAAGTTGTCAAAGCTTCATTGAATAATCAACCCTTGTTTTTTTATTACAGGAGAGTCACCTTTGCAAATAATGGTTCCAGACAACCGGTTAACACCAGGACCATTATCCCCAGGGCGTCGGAAATGGTGAGATAGTCATTGTCATCCATTTGTAAGTTCTTAGAAGTTCTTCTTACCCGTGTGTAGATTCTAGTGATGTAACGATTCAACTATACGCATTGGTCCATTATTAAAATGTTTAAAGATACAACTGCATCAGTCCGTGGACCCCAAATAAGTCAAATGTAGCATGCATCGGTCAGGAAATTGATTTAAACATTACGGGGGGAAAATTGCTCATATTACATTGTTTCTAACTTCGAGAAATACCTCATCTTTGTTGACAACAAATGCATCCTCTCCTTGTAGATCAATGACTCTCAACAGTTACAGTGCCTTCAGAAAGTATTCAAACCCCTTGTCTTATTCCACCTTTTGTTGTTACAGCCTGAATTCAAAATGGAAATCATTTGTTTGTCTCACCCATGAACACACAATGCCCTATAATGACAAAGTGAAAACATGTTTTAAAAAATGTTTGCAAATTTACTGAAAATGGAATACATAGAGCTCATTTACATAAGTATTCACACCCCTGAGTCAATACTTTGTAGAAGCATCTTTGGCGGCGATTACATTTTTGAGTTGTCTTGGGTAGGTCTGTATCAGCTTTGGCCATCTGGATTGGGGGATTTTCTCCCATGCTTTCATGCAGATTTTCTCAAGCTCTTAAATTAGATGGGGCATGGTGGTGAACAGCAATCTTCAAGTCTTTCCACAGATTTACAATGGGATTTAAGTCAGGGCTTTGGCTGGGCGACTCAAGGACTTTCACATTCTTGTTCTGAAGCCATTCCAGCGTTGCTTTGGCTGTATGTTTGGTGGTCATTGTCCTGAACGTAAATCTTCGCCCCCAGTCTGAGGTAGTCTGCGTAGTTCCATATTTTATCCATTTCCCAATGATGGAGACCACTGCTCTTGAAAACTTTCAACATTCTTGAAATTGTTTTATACCCTTCCTCAGATAGAATTGTGATGAGGAATATATCTCGGAAATCTACTGACAGTTCCTTGGACTTCATGGTATAGTTTCTGCTCTGACATGGACTGTCAGCTGTGGGACCTTATATAGACAGGTCTTTCTTTCTAAATCATGCCCAAACTATTTAATTGTCCACAAGTGGACTCCAATCAAGTTGTAGTGACATCTCGAGGATGATCAAAGGAAATTGGATGCACCTCTGAGCTCAATATGTAATGTCATAGCAAAGGGATGTAAATAAGATGTCTGTATTTTATTTTCAATAAATTAGAAAACATTTTTAAAAACATTTTCACTTTGTCATTATGGAATATTGTGTGTAGATGACTGATAGAAACATTTAATGTAATCCGTTTTGAATTCAGGCTGTAACACAACAAAATGTGGAATAAGTCAAGGGGTATGACTATTTTGTGAAGGCACTATAACTGTGTTGTCAGTCATTGATCTACAAGCCATTTTGAATGCCGAACAACCCCAGGCAATATCAGTAGCCTAGTCAAACTGCGCACTGTGCACATCTGCGCAGCACCTTCAGCATTCAAATAGTACAATGGCTTGCATGATATTAGGCTTTATTGTTTGAGTGACAACCTATGTAATTTGCTAGGTTATTGTTATCTATGCACTGTTGAAAATGTTTTTTTACCGGAATAAAAGTAAGCTACCAGAGACGCAACTCTCATCTGGCTATATCTGCTGAATGGGGTTTACAATAGATTTTATTTGGATTGTTCAGTTTCACCATCAGCAATAGTTTGTGTAGTTTTGCTTCAAACAATCAGTGTATATTGTCATAAAAAAAAGTAGTACAGTGCCCCTGGAGCAAATTGTGGTCAAGTGCCTTGCTCAAGGGTGCATTGACAGATACTTTTTTTTATTTTTTATTACCTTGTTGGCTCAGGTATTCAAACCAGCAACCTTTTGGTTACTGGCCCAACGCTATAACCGCTAGGCTACCTGTCGCACCGATATACAGAGTAAAGTTGATAATTTCATAATGAGGACCGCAATCACTTTTGCGAGACGGACTACATGGCCGACGCGAAGGAAGATCATTCAAAACCATTTCATTTTGAGATGGGGGGTGAAATCCAAAGTTGTTGCTATATATTCATTGGCTATGTTATAGCTAGTTTGTAAATTATAAATATTGATACATTACATTATTAAATTACAATTTAATTAGTGGGTGACGGTGACATGAAAACAGGCTACATTGCCCCCCCCAATCTGGTAGTGGGATGGTAGAAGCCTCCTTTATGGTTCAGCTCAGGTGCCTACATAGTACATACACCATAGACATGCATAATTTACACACCACACACACCGAAGTCAGCTCAGAGAGGCCCAGCTCATGAGCTCCCATCAGCAGCAGAATTTGAATGTGTTTATGCAAGAAATGTTAGTGTATCGAATCACATCAATTCGTTCTCTAATCAAACCGAATTGCACCAATTAGTTTCAGAGTAAAACTTATAGTTCCTGTAATGTTTTGAAGCCAAAGTATCTAGATGCGTATCGAATCATCTTGAAAATGAAAGATGCCCATCCCTAGTAGATTGAGTTATGACGAGTAATCTTCCCAGTGACTCCCCCAGGAGGAGAGGTGGGGGCTTCAGTGGATCTGGTGGGACTGGAAGAACCAACATGGCGGCCAGTAGCCTGACAGCTGAGCCCCAGAGTGAAGAGACAGTCACAGAGAATTTCCCTGTGAGTACAAAACAAAGTTAATACTCAGTTTTTCTATAAATATGTTGCATTTGAAAACTCCTAACCTGTTGAATCATTGAATTGTTTTGTCTTTGCAGCAAATGGTGATACAAAATGCAAGAGAGAGGTTTCTAAATGACAAGTCCTTACAAGAGAAGCTTGCTGAAAACATCAACAAAATCCTAGCAAGGTAATAATAAAAGTACATCTTCTTTTGTAACATTTGAACAGTACTGACTTAATTACTTATTACATTTGGCTGTTGAGTAGATATTTCTTACCTGTACATGTGTTTCTTTCTCTCTACTTGTAGTGATGGCAGTCCACAGGCTTTAAAGGCATCATGCAGCACCATGGAGCCTGACCAGTCCATAGATGAAATTCTGGGCCTGCAAGTAATGTCATGTTCTGACAGACTTGCTATTCCTAATTTATCCACTCGACCTAAGGGAACATTGTCAGTCTTTAGTGCATAGTGTGGATATGTGCTTTCTCCTGACATTTACTTTGTGCAGGGGGAAATCCATATGTCTAATGATGTTATACAAGACATCTTGGAGCAGACAGAGTCCGACCCAGCCTTCCAGGCTCTCTTTGACCTCTTTGATTACGGTAAACATTTTCAACTAATCATGTGCAGGATTTTGTTGCTCCTGACAATGCATGAAGTGGGCCTGTTGGTTTAATGTTTGACTAAGATGATATAAAATCACATTCTTCCACTAAATCTCTTGATTCTTTGCATTAAGGCAAAAGCAAAACCAGTGAGGATACTGAACAAGGAGCTGGGAACGTGAGCAATACCACCACAGAGAATGGTGAGACTGAGACTAGATGTATTGATGGCTCTCCTGAGACTGGAGATTCAGGTATGGACAAAGTCCTCATGATCTGATGGAATCATATACTAAACAATATTGCTGCTTCATCAGAAACATCTTTCTGACAATGGGATTTCTCTCTCATTTCTCAGGCACTGGGCCTGAAAATTCGACACAGGGGCAAGAAACAACAACTAGAGCAACAAAGACAAAGTCTAGTCAAGAGCCCAAGAGTAAGAAAACAAGGAAATCTGCACCTCATGTTTCAAGCACTTCAAATGCAACTCCTGGACCCAGTACCAGAGGGTCGAGAAGGGGAGCTAGCTCAACAACTCCTGGACCCAGTACCAGAGGGTCGAGAAGGGGAGCTAGCTCAGCAACTCCTGGACCCAGTACCAGAGGGTCGAGAAGGGGAGCTAGCTCAACAACTCCTGGACCCAGTACCAGAGGGTCGAGAAGGGGAGCTAGCTCAACTCAACCGTCAGCACATATCGATAAACTTACTGTTGCTGCCTTTTCTGCTGCCAAGGACTCTGATACTGTTGACTCCGGCTCCATCTTTGATCAGGATGGATCAGGCGTGGATATAGATGAACCTCTGAATACTCCTCCCCTTCACAGTATAGCTCTCCCAGATCTCTTTGAGCCAGTCAGACAGGAGAGTGGAACAAATAATCCGGTGTCAGCATGCAATGCAGCTTCATCTGAAACCAGTATGGTCTCTGCTGTCAAAAACATATTAGGCAATGAGAACCCTACCGGGGTTGATGATGGACAAATGATGGATAACCAAGCATCACTTCTTAACTCTTCACCTGGCCTGTCCAATTCCATGCTAGCGCTGGATCAGTCTCACAAGGCTCCCATCCAGGCCTCTAACCTGTCTCACAGGAATATGACCCCTCCCAGCAGTGTAGAAATTTCCCAACCTCTACCACAGACCATACCCTCTATGGCTGTCCCATCAACATTTAAAACATCAACCACTCCTGCTGCCCCAACCTTCATCCCCAACCCCACAGGCAAGGAAGTTGACCCCAGTAAGATTGTAGCCCTGAAGATCATCATCAGTGATGAGCAAGGGGAGCCCTCCTGTGACTCAGCCCTGAACCAGGCTGTGTCCAGCATCACTGGGGACAGGATCCCCACCATCTTCCTTTCCTCCCCCACCAAGTCACCTGCTAAGGCCCCGGCCCTCAGTGGCGCCCCCATGGCTCAGGAGGAGACGGTGCAGGCGGTGACCAGTTTACAGAGGACAGAAGTCCTCCAGCCAGCAGAGACTAATCCTCTTAGTGAGAAAGCAGGGGAGGTGGCAGCATTGGCAGGGACGTCATCTGCGTTGACACAACCAGGCTACTACATTCAGCTCCCCTTTGATTCAGCCACATCCACCAACAGCTACATCTTAGTGACAGACACAACAGCCACAAACCACCAATCCAACAAGGTGATGTTACCCAGTGGCGCCCCACAGGTACCGACTGTATCCCCGACCTCATATGCTCTGGCCACTCCACCCCGCTATTCCCCTGGTAAGACTGACTTTAAATACTTAGATGCACTATGCAAAAATTCTAATAGTTCGCCTAATTTCAGTTTGTGACAAAACAAGCAAGTATAGTGTAGAGAATCATTGTACCATCTAAACTGCTGTGAAATATATTTTCCATAACTAAAGATATTGTATTTTCAGCTGTTGGAAGCTTGTGTACAAAACTGAAAGTAAGACTCAAACTAAACATAAGAACGGGAAGCATAGAAATAGTGCACATAAAACTGATCTACCGCTTCTTAGACTTGCATTTAATCAGATTGACAGATCTATAACACACATTTCTATGTGAATTTGGTCAGGTCGCCCAGAAAGTTACATATTGCAGCTTTAATATTTTGAACTTCATAAAGCTATAGGTAATTTACATGTAAAAGGACCAATGAGCACCAACATATGAAGTTCATAGGAGCATGTCAAATTGGGTGTAAATTTTCTGACCATTTTCCATCCTAAAAATTAGGAATAGGCAAATGCTTTGATTTCTGGTCAAACAGATGTAAAAGGAGTCTTAGAAAACATCTACCAGAATAAGTATTAGAAATACATCAAAACACAATGTTAAAGAAATGACCCCTGCCAACTTATATCAACACTTGTATGTAGTTTGAGAAATTGTTCTGCTTTCTGTAAATTTAAGAAACATGGCCTTGTACCTTGAAATTTCATTACCAAAAACCCACACGATCTTTTCTAATTTATCTTCCTCGTGAAGAGGGAGGATCATGGAGGTAGACCTATCAATTAGTTATAGTGCTTTTACTGATATCAATTTTGTTTATGAATTAAGTGATTAAAACTTGACTTTCTGAAAAATCTGTAACAATGTCTGCTATTGAATTGGTTTATGTTAGGTTCTAATTTTCAGAGAAACTCTACGGACACTATGAAAGCTTAACCAAGTTTATTCTTCCCAGAGGATCAATACAGCTGCATTAGACAAAAACATTTTCACACAAGCACTGATATTTAACCCTCCCAGGCTGAGTCTCCTCCTACACATCTGAACAAACATTGTATCTTTACTGCTAGGCAGGACACTAAGTGATACGGGCCATAAACTTTTCTTTCTCCCTTAACGTGACATGACCTCGACCCCCTTCGTCACTAATCCATGGCTCTCTCCCCTTATCAATGCCTGCCACGTGATCGCTTTCCCTGCATTCAGTACATTCCTAGCTTAATTGCACACGCTATATACCTTCCTCCCACAGATAACCATTAACTTCTGGTGTAGACCCTCTAACCTTAAGCACTCAATAGGACACCTGATCTAATGTAAACGTTATACATTACCCTTGCTCCATCAGTGACATGAATAACTATATTTCATATTCTCAGAACCCAACAGCTACAATGAAAAATCATAGTAGTCACAAACCACAGTTTGGTTCACAAGTTTGAACAGCACAGTAGAGCACAGTAAGGAAAAGTAGAGTATAGTTCAGTGCTGTACTGTTCTGTACTCTACTGAGCTCTACTGTGCTGTGCTTTGATGTCCAAACTTGTGAAACATAGACGTCTATTATTGGTTTAGATTTGGACCAAACAAATTTGGTCTCGTTTGGGGACAGAGCTCATTAAAATAATAGCCCGTGTGGACAACAATACCCAAATATGCAAAGGAGGATATGGCATTACACCTTTGTGTACCTATTTAGGATACATCACCATGAAGGGAATGATATTCATAATTATGCATTTCTGTGTAGGACAGATCAGGGATCCATGATGAAATTCCGTTACCGCAATTATGTTACCGGGTGTAAATCCACTTAAATTACTGTAGTTCAATAGCCAAAATATATATATTTTTTCAAAGTCAATGTGTCATTACATAGTGTAATGACACATCATTCTTTCTGCAGTCATCGTTAAATCCTAATATATTTAAAACGTGGACACACATTTTTTTTTACCCCAAATTCTGTTACCAAACTTTGCATCTGCCCAGTTCTTAAAGTAAATGTTATAATTTTTTTAATTCCGTGTAAATTGTTAAAAGTAGTACTTGTGCATAAAGTTGTATGGTTTGTTAAACTTTGAAATGAATAGCTTTTGTTTGGCATACTTAAGTCTCAACGCTACTCTCTTACTGGGGAATTACCCATTAGTCATCACTCATTTTGCCATGCTGTTTTGCTGGAGGGAAATGTCTAACCATTTATATCCTTCCAGGATCTAGACTCATCATATCTTCACCAGTTCAGCCCATGCTGCAACACATGGTGGTTCCTGTATCTGTTGTTGGGCAGAATAATGCAGGACAGTTCTCAATAGTTCCTAATCAGGTAAGCACTCATTTTTATTGTATAAAGAAGAAAAACAAACTGTTTTACATATTTGCATTTAATCCCTTTTCTTTAACTGATAGGCTACCTTAGCAACAGTAACATGTACATCCAGTGATAATTTGTCTGTTACAGTTGATAGCCATGCCTAGCCCTGTTTCAGCAAAGCAGCCAGCAGCAGTGAAAACCAAGCCTAAACTGGCACCCAAGGACACCACAGTCTCAGGTAAGGATTAGTGTTCAGTTATATATAATGTCCTTGTCTGTTTACTGTTGTTTTGTTCACAACTGTTGTTGCTTGTGTGTGCATTTCAGACAAAATGGGAGCTTCTGGATTGAATATGATTACAAAGCAGATTCAGGGGCAATCCTCTGAAAGCACAGAGCAGCAGAAGGTAGCAGTTGGCTTGAGCCCCAGCCATAGAAGGATGCTTTGCTTTGATGGGTCTGCTAGTAAAACTTCCACTCAGACCAGAAAAACTGCTTTCTCCTCCAAAGCTCCAGCAACAGCTACTCCTGTATCACCTTCTGTCCAACAGTTGGAGAAAGAGAGAACTAAATCGGCCTCAGCAAATTCTGCTATCTTGGGTAGCAGCAGGCCAAAAAGGAGAATAGAGACTGTAAGATGCACGGACAACACTCAAACATCATGGACCGGAACAGAGACCGAGAAATCCTCCACTGACCAAAATCAGAAAGAGACTGTGAAAAAGACCCCTTCAAAGAGGGACGCAGATCAAAATGCTAGAGGTCAAACTGCAAGTACCAGTAGATTTCAGAGTGCTGGTAGCAGTAAGACTGATGCCTCACAGTCAGAGTCCAGAAAGAGATCACAATCAGCAGACCAGAAGGATGATGGTGGAACAGAACCTAAGGATCCCCAGAGCTCCAGGTCTTCTTCCTCTGATCACAGACTGAGATCAGGGAGCAGGGGGAAAAAGGAGGAAACAAGTAGACAAGAGTCTACTGAGAAATCTCCTGCCAAGGAGTGGGAGGGACGGACCGAGAAAATGACATCTTCTCAGGACCCCCCTCATGTCACTGCCAATAAGGAGAATGAGCTGGAGGGAGGCAGGCGAGAGCAGCAGCCCACACCAGCACCAAGAGAGTTCAGCCAGGCCCCAGTGGGCTCACAAACCCCTGTCCACCAGGCTAGCTCCAGTAAAACCCCCTCCAAGACCAGCCCGCTGACCAAGCAGGCGGCCGAAATGCTCCACGACATCCAGGGTCTAAACCCTCCCTCCACCCCTTCTAAGAGGCCAGACATGGGCTGTCCGGACCTGCCTCTTCCTCTGACCCCTGGCCGTCTCCAGGAAACTCTAGACTGCCCCAGGACCCCTGCACGTCAGAGGCTAGGCAGGGATGGAGAGGGCACCCCCAGGGCCCTGGTCCCTCCCGCCACCCCGGACCTTCCCTCCTGCAGCCCAGCCAGTGAGGCAGGGAGTGAAAACAGCATCAACATGGCGGCCCACACACTGATGATCCTATCCCGAGCTGCCATCGCCAGGACAGGCACCCCACTGAAAGACAGCTTGCGCCAGGAGGGGGCTGGAACAGTGGCCACTGTAGCCGCCAAAAGCAAGAAGCGCAAGCAGCCCGAGCCCCTGGCCAGCCCACCAGCAAAGAAAGATCTCTCAGGTTCATCTGGTAGTAAGAAGAAAGCAAAGGTGTGCAAAACATACAGAATTTTCTATTCAAGCTGTGTATCCTAATCTTTCCTAAGGTTAAAAATTGAATGTAATCGCATCAACCCAATCTTAGATATTTGACATAATGACCGTGAATTAAATGTGAATGTTTTCTTTTTGCTTGTATAGTGAGAAAGCACATTAAAACAACTGCGTCTCTATTATTATTTGTTTCCCCTCAGAAACAGCAGAAACTAATGGATTCCTTCCCTGATGACTTGGATGTGGATAAGTTCCTGTCTTCACTGCATTATGATGAGTGATGGGTTGAGTTTTAGCAGTTTGACAGTGAGATGGGAATCTCCCAAACACTACCTACCTACTCTCCAGGAATAGAACAAGCCATGATTTAGTGTCACAGTGCCTATGGTTAACCCATCATGTCTTTTAGGAGTTAGGCATCTGTGGTCTAGTGGAGCATATCCTCAGATTTTCTTTTTCTTTGTACTGTCTGCTTGTAGGGTGTGTCCTATACCCTTGGACTTAACTAATTATACATGTGATATATGAACTGTATAGTAATTATTGTAGAAATGCTAGATAGTGAGCACTTTGATTCCATGCAAGGACTGTAATGTTAAGAATGGTTTCCCAATCTTGTATCAATAATTTCAAGAAAACAACCCTTTCCTTGGTCAATGTTTGACTGTGTCTAAACTTTAAATGATCCATCTTACACACTATGGCTGCATTTAGACAGGCAGCCCAATTCTGATCTTAATTTCACTAATTGGTCTTTTCACCAATCACATCAGATCTTTTCATATTAGCCCTTTTTCAGAGCTGGTCTGATGGGTCAAAAGACCAATTCATGTGGGGAAAAACATCAGAATTGGGCTGAATGTGTAGATGTAGCCTAAATGCAGACTGTGTTGTGTGTAAAGTATGTTTCTGCAGATGTTTTCTTCACTAGTGATTTTATATTAAACAAAAATTAAGAATCTTAAGTAATCATGATCTTTTTCTAGAAAAATCGAGTTCCATTTAATATCGTCTCTGTGCAGGTAAAAACTGACCAGTTTTCTGTCCAAAGCATCACGATCAGAATAGCCTAACAATATAACCAAGTTAATATTGCACTATTTTATTCACTTGAGTAAATGACTACTATATAGTAGGCTTACAGTTGAAGTCGGAAGTTTACATACACTTAGGTTGGAGTCATTAAAACTCGTTTTTCAACCACTCCACAAATTTCTTGTTAACAAACTATAGTTTTGGCAAGTCGGTTAGGACATCTACTTAGTGGATGACGCAAGTAAGATTATTTCACTTACAGTGAATTGTATCACCGGTGGGTCAGAAGTTTACAAACACTAAGTTGACTGCCTTTAATCAGCTTGGAAAATTCCTGAAAATTGTCATGGCTTTAGAAGCTTCTGATAGGCAAATTGACATAATTTGAGTCAATTGGAGGTATACCTGTGGATGTATTTCAAGGCCTACCTTCAAACTCAACGCCTCTTTGCTTGACATCATGGGGAAATCAGCCAAGACCTCAGGGGGGGGAAATGTAGCCCTCCACAAGTCTGGTTCATTTGGGAGCAAGTATAAAAACCATGGGGCCACGCAGGCATCATACCGCTCAGGAAGGAGACGCGTTATGTCTCCTAGAGATGAACGTACTTGTGCGAAAAGTGCAAATCAATCCCAGAACAACAACAAGGGACCTTGTGAAGATGCTAGAGGAAACGGGTACAAAAGTATCTATCCACAGTAAAACGAGTTCTATATCAACATAACCTGAAAGGCCGCTCAGCAAGGGAGAAGCCACTGCTCCAAAACCGCCATTAAAAAAAGCCAGACTACGGTTTGCAACTGCACATGGGGACAAAGATTTTACTTTTTGGAGAAATGTCCTCTGGTCTGATGAAAGAAAAATGGAACTGTTTGGCCATAATGACCATCGTTATGTTTGGAGGAAAAGGGGGGGCTTGCAAGCCGAAGAACACCATCCCAACAGTGAAGCACGGGGGTGGCAGCATCATGTTGTGGGGGTGCTTTGCTGCAGGACGGACTGGTGCACTAAACAAATTAGATGGCATCATCAGGGATGAAAATTATGTGGATATATATTGAAGCAACATCAAGACATCAGGAAGTTAAAGCAAATGAGTCTTCAAAATGGACAATGACCCCAAGCATACTTCCAAAGTTGTGGCAAAATGGCTTAAGGACAACAAAGTCAAGGTATTGGAGTGGCCATCAGAAAGCCCTGACCTCAATCCTATAGAAAATTTGTAGGCTGAACTAAAAAAGTGTGTGAGCAAGGAGGCCTACAAACCTGACTCAGTTACACCAGCTCTGTCAGGAGGAATGGGCCAAAATTCACCCAACTTATTGTGGGAAGTTTGTGGAAGGCTACCCGCAACGTTTGACCCAAGTTAAACAATTTAAAGGCTATTGAGTGTATGTAAACTTCTGACCCACTGGGAATGTGATGAAAGACTTGAAAGCTGAAATAAATCATTCTCTACTATTCTGACATTTCACATTCTTAAAACAAAGTGTTGATTCTAACTGACCTAAGACGTGGAATTGTTACTAGGATTAAATGTCAAGAATTGTGAAAAACAGTTTAAATGTATTTGGCTAAGGTGTATGTAAACTTCTGACTTCAACTGTATATCTCACAGTGATAGAAGAATCTCCACTGCCACTAATCTTAGTTTATAACAATTCTACACTTCGCCACGGTAAGACATTCAAGCATGTTAAAGGACAACTGTCCCCCAAAATGATCTTTTGGCATTCGTTTCATTAGTCCATTGATATAGTCCTACAATGTTTTGAATGTCAGCAATCAAGTTTAAGGTATGGAACTTTCAAAATACAGAAATCTGGTCCGTATGATGCGGCAAGATAAGTAACTCCAGTGTATATTTGGCCTTGTGTTTTCGGTTATTGTCCTGCTGAAAGGTGAATTTGTCTCAGTGTCTGTTAGAAAGTAGACAATCAGGTTTTCCTCTAGGATTTTGCATGTGCTTAGCTCTATTCAGTTTCTTTTCACCCCCCCCCCCCCCCCCCCCAAAATGACCCTGTCCTTGCAGATGACAAGCAAAACCATAACATGATGCACCACCACCATGCTTGAAAAGATGAAGTGTTACTCAGTGATGTTTGATTTGCCCCAAACAACACTTTGTATTAAGGACATAATGTTGATTTGACACATTTTTTGTAGTTTTACTTTAGTGACTTATTGGAATATTTTTATTCTGTACAGGCTTCCTTATTTTCACTCGGTCATTTAGGTTAGTATTGTGGAGTAACTACAATGCTTTTGATCCATCCTCAGTTTTCTATCACAGCCATTGAACTCTGTAACTGTTTTAAAGTCACCATTGGCCTCATGGTGAGATCCCTGAGCGGTTTCCATCCTCTCCAGCAACTGAGTTAGGAAGGATGCCTGTATCTTTGTAGTGACTGGGTGTATTGATACACCATCCAAAGTGTAATTAATATATTCACCTTGCTGAAAGGGATATTCAATGTCTGCTTTTTAAAAATTATTATTTTACCCATCTACCAATATGTGCCCTTCTTTGTGAGGCATTGGAAAACCTCCCTGGTATTTGTGGTTGACTCTATTTAATTCACTGCTCGACTGAGGGACCTTACAGATAATTGTATGTGTGGGGTACAGAGAGGCAGTAGTCATTCAAAAATCATGTTAAACTAATTGCACACAGTGAACATGCAACTTATGTGACTTAAGCACATTTTTACTCTTAAACTTATTTAGGATTGCCGTCAAAAAGTGGTTGAATACTTTTTTTTTTTTAATTCACTTGTAAAAATGTCTAAACATAATTCCACTTTGACATTATCGGGTATTGTGTCAATTTTTAATTCAGGCTGTAACACAGCAAAATGTGAAAAAGTCAAGGGGTGTGAATACTCTGAAGGCACTGTATGTACATATAGATCGGGATAAAGTGACTAGGCAACAGGAAAGATGATAAACCGTACCAGCACTGTATGTGAAGAGTCAGTGCAAAATGGGTCAATACAGATAGTATGGGTAGCTACACTATATATACAAAAGTATGTGGACACCCCTTTAAATTAGTGGATTCTGGTATTTCAGCCACACCTGTTGCTGACAGGTGTATAAAATCGCGCGCACAGCCATGCAATCACCATAGACAAACATTGGCAGTAGAATTACCTTACTGAAGAGCTCAGTGCTTTTCAACGTGGCGCCGTCATAGGATGCCACCTTTCCAACAAGTCAGTTGGTCAATTTCTGCCCTGCTTGAGCTGCCCCGGTCAACTGTAAGTGCTGTTATTTACATTTAAGTCATTTAGCAGACGCTCTTATCCAGAGCGACTTACAAGTACATACATTCATACTTTTTTTTGTACTGGCCCCCCGTGGGAATCGAACCCACAACCCTGGCGTTGCAAGCGCCATGCTCTACCAACTGAGCCACACGGGGCACGGGGTTATTGTGAAGTGGAAACTTTTAGGAGCAATAACCACTCAGTTGGGAAGTGGTAGGCCACAAACTCACAGAATGGGCCTGCAGAGTGCTGTAGCACGTAAAAATTGTCTGTCCTTGGTTGCCAAACTCACTACCGAGTTCCAAACTGCCTCTGGAAGCAACATCAGCACAATAACAGTTGTTTGGGAACTTCATGAAATGGGTTTCCATGGCCGAGCAGCCACACACACGCCTAAGATCACCATGCGCAATGTCAAGCGTCAGCTGGAGTGGTGTAAAACTCACCGCCACTGGACTATGGAGCAGTGAAAACGCGTTCTCTGGAGTGATGAATCACGCTTCACCATCTGGCAGTCCAACGGACAAATATGGGTTTGGTGGATGCCAGGAGAACGCTACCTGCCCCAATGCATAGTGCCAACTGTAAACTTTGGTGGTGGAGGAATAATTGTCTGGGGCTGTTTTTCATGGTTCGGGCTTGGCCCCTTAGTTCCAGTGACGGGAAATCTTAACTTTACAGCACACAATGACATTCTAGACGATTCTGTGCTTCCAACTTTGTGCCAACAGTTTGGGGAAGGCCCTTTCCTGTTTCAGCATGGCAATGCCCCTGTGCACAAAGCGAGGCCCATACAGAAATGGTTTGTCAAGATCTGTGTGACCAACTCCATATGAATGCCCGTGATTTTGGAATGAGATGTTCAACGAGCAGGTGTCCACATACTTTTGGTCAAGTATTTGGATAATTAATTACTACAGTCTTATGGCTTGGGGTTAGAAGCTGTTCAGGGTCCTGTTGGTTCCAGACTTGGCGCATCGGTACCGATTCCCGTGCGGTAGAGAACGGTCTTGGGTGGCTGAAGTCTTGACAATCCTAAATACGTCCTCCGTGCATGTGGAGACCAGCTGGCTGGAGTGTTTACAGACATATTCAATCTCTCCCTATCCCGATATGTTGTCTCTACTTGCTTAAAGGTGTTCACCCTTGTTCTCGTACCCTAGAAAGTGAAGGTAACTAACCTAAATGACTATCTCCCTGTACCACTCATTTCTGTCATCATGAAGTGCTTTGAGATGCTCGTTAAGGATCATATCACCTCCACCTTAGCCGACAGCCTAGACCCACTACAATTTGCATACCGCCCCAACAGATCCACAGACAAAACAATCGCCATTGCACTGCATTATGCCCTATCCCACCTGGTTCATTGACTACAGCTCAGCCTTCAACACCATAGTGCCCTCCAAGCTCATCAGTACGCTCAGGGCTTTGGGTCTGAACCCCTCCCTGTGCAACTGGGTCTTAGACTTGCTGATGGGCCGACCGCAGGTGGTGAAGGTAGGCAACAACACCACCACGTGTGTTTGTAAAGTACGTTTCTGTGGGGGCCCCAAAGGGGTGTTTGCTTAGCCCACGGACGTCTACAACTCAATCAGGTTTGCTGACAACAACAATGGTAGGCCTGATTACCAACATGGACAGCCTACAGGGAGAAGGTGGGAACACTGGCCGAGTGGTGCCAGGACCTGATCGTGGACTACAGGAGACCGCAGAGCGAGCACACCCCCATCCACATTGAAGGGGTTGCAGCAGAGAGGGTCAAAAGCTTCAAGATCCTCAGCGTGCACTTCGCTGAGGATCATCGGGGGCACACCTGCCCTCCAGGACATCTATAGCACCCAGTGTCACAGGAAGGCCAATAAGATTATCAGGGACCTCAGCCAGCTAGAAGGTGGAGACACTATAGGTGCCTCAAAGCTGTGACAAAGAGACAGATGTTTATCAATCTCCAGGCCATCAGACTGTTAAACAGTCATGACTAGCCGGCCTCCGCACAGGACCCTTCCCTGAACCTTAGACACTGTCACTAGCCGGCTACCACCGGGTACTCTACCTAGCCTGGGCAGCCGCTAGTTGGCGCTAAGGATCTCCACTATCATCTGGGCTTGATGTGACCAGCCGGTAATACACGTGTGCCCCCTGGCGCCCGGTTTGTACATTAAACATTCTCACCCTTACAAAAAAAAGATTGCAGTTTTGAAACTGCAGTAAAAGTGCAGTAACTGCTGTCGACAGTTGTTTTGGACACTGTAATTACAGAATAACTGCAGTGTACTGCAGTTGAACTGCACTCTAATTGCAGTGTACTGCACTCTGACTGCAATCTATTTCATAAAGTGTAGGCATAGGTCTACACACTTGTGATTTGAAACAATCCACAGCTATAATGATCCTCTATGGCTAAGTCATGCTCCCTAGTGAAGTATTTTGAATGATTTTATATCATTTTGGCAAAACAAATTTAATTAGCATCCTAAAAGCCAATTTATGCTTGATCTGAAAATGTGGTTGGAGGCTACTTATGGAGGGTGTGACGCAGTTGCGGAGCCTCTGGAGACATGTAGAGGCCAACTTGAGCTCCCTACCGCATCCCAAATGTTGTAACAATGCAGAGGTCTCCATATAGCTCCGCATTGACATGACTAGGTGATGGTAGGTGGGGACGGGAGGTCCTATATAAACACAAACTCACTTCTTTCAAAACGGCTCTGCTCAACAGCTCTGCACTGCCCCGTAAAGCACCTAAAGTATGAATGAACTGACTTCTGCAGAGGCCACTGCATGGCCAATGCAGATGTCGGATTGACCATGCTGCGCCTTTATTAGTGCCAACTTTCCTTTCCAATTCACAAGAGGCTGAAACCAGAGATCTGTATATAATGACGAGATTCACATGTCTTCGCCATAACAATGGGAGTCTTCGTCCCAAAAGCTGGAAGGCAGCCGATAAGATTAAGTCTGCATATTATGCCCATAGAAACGCATTGGGCTAAAAGGCGCTGCATGGTCAATCCGAGTCTGCATTGGCTGTGCAGCATTTACTGTGACACGACCTCTGCAGAAGTCAGGGCATCATACTCCTTGCGAGGGATGTTGTGAATTAAGTTGTCAAGAAAGTGAGTTGGTGTTTATACAGGACCTCCCGCCCTCACTTACTGTCAACCAATCATGTCAATGCGGACCTATAGGTAGCTCTGTGCATTGTTACAAACTTTTAAAGGCGCACAGGGTGCAGTAGAGGCCAATTTGGTCTCTGCGTGCCTCAGAAGGCTCCCCAATTGCGTCACACCATCCATAATGCGCCGCTGACCACATTTTCGGATCAAGCATAAATTAGCTCTTATTCTGGACAGATTTTGACAAGTGAGCCCTCTCGCTTCGGATTTTCCTCTTTGCTGAAACTAAATCACTGGAGAAAGCAGTGAGCAAAACAGCTCCCCTCTATATGTAGCCCATGTATCTGATGCCGTCTGGCCAGAAACAGTATGACATGCAATACTCCTTTGGTGCAGACAGCATCAGATACATGGTCTACACATACTGAGACAGAGGGGCACCGTTTCGCAAGCTCGGGTGCCTGAACATAGATTGAGTCTTTCTGTCGGTGCGCGTAAAATAAATTATTAATATTTCTGTATTTTATTTGTACGGGAAAGAAGGTTACGGTAGGCCGGGCCAGGCCCTTAAGGCCGGCCCATAACGCCGGACCTGGGGGGGAAAGAAGTAATACCATCTACCAGACTTTATGCATAACTAATATGATCTGTCTGGAATGTTTTAAAATCCATGCCTTTTAAGATGCGTTTTCAGAGTTTCCTTTAAAGAAAATCTCTTCCCACACTTGGACCACTGGTGAGGTTTCTCACCCGTGTGAATTAACATGTATTTTATTTTCCCTGAGAATGACAATGTTTTGTGCACAGGGTGCAGGGGTATGGACACTCCCCTGTGTGAAATCTTTGTACATGAATCTGAACATGGCATGCTGCTTTGAAACCCCTTCCACAACGTTCACAGATGTAGGGTCATTCTCCTGTGTGTGTGATCATGTATGCAGCATTAGTTCTCCTGAGCTAAGGAATGCCTTACCACAGATGCTACATAAATAGTTTTTCTCCCCTGAATGCATGTGTCTAGCTAGATGTTGAACAGATGTCTTCCCACAAATGGTGCAAGAGTAGGGACTCTCCACAGTGTGTGTGTGTACATGCATTTTGAGTCAATATGCACACATCACAATGGTCTTTCCCCTGTGTGAGCTCGCTGATGTCTTTTGAGATCTAATCTGGTCGAGAATCTTCTCTCACACTGGTTACAACAGAATGGAAATGTGTGAATTCTTATGTTTTTCCAGGGAGTTGAGGTTTTGGTAAACATTCCCACAATGAGGGCAACAATGTTATCGGGTCTCTAGGGTATAATTTTTGTGCTTGAGGGAAGGTTTTCCGTCCCATATTCTTCAGAGTGTTGACACTTCCGTTCATCCCCTTGGTGCCTAGTCCGTACTACTGATGAAGTAGTTTTGTGCTGCGTGTGGGACAGGAATTATCATTCCCAGATTCTTTAGAGTTGAGATGCTTCCAGTTCTTCCTTTGGTGCCTAGTGCTGATACGCTGGGGGAGTTTTGTGCTGCTTGAGGAAAGGTGCTTTCAGTCCCAGATTCTTTAGAGCATAGACGCTTCCTGTCCTCACCGCCATGCCTAATCCTGATGTGCTGGTGGAGTTTTACCATAATATGAGAGAATGTGCAGAGGGAGCAGGCAAGGACCTGGGATAACATGTCACTATTCAAACCTGCAATGCCAAAATTAGGAGGGCAGATTGCTTAAGATGTCCAGATGAATGAATTATCATTTGAGAAAGCAATTTTGAGTAACACTACATTTAACAACTTGCTGACTACCAGGTATTTACTTACAAAGTACATAAACAAAAGATAAGCATTGATGTTATTTGGCAAAGAACACAAGGATGTACCAATTGTTATCAAGAATTTACCGATTCTGTTCATTTCCAAGTTGCTAATTACGATATGGAACCAATTGTTAAGTAATTTCATTTTAAATACCAGATAAATAACAGTGATAATAATGCTGTAAAATGAAGTCAAATATTTTAGCAATTACCTGAATTTCCATGCCGTTGCTGGGTACTGGGATACACGGACCAGAATTCTCTGCAGTCTTCCTTTTCCCAGTCCTCTTCAGTCTGCATATCTTTTTCCTCCTCTCTGACCCCATTAGATTGTCCTTCTCTCTCTTCTCCATCTCCTGCTCTCTCTGTCCCATTCTTGAAGCATTTATCTCCATCTGAGCATGACCTCATTTTGTCAGAGCTGGCCTGCTCCGAGCTAATGACAACTCTTATTGTTGGAGGGAGGAACAGGATGGTATCTGCAGTGTAGTAAGATAAATAACCTAGGAAAGACAGAACATACTGATCCAGTAAGTTACACTCTTGCCATACATTGTCTTCCACTACATACCAGACTTGAACATACTCAGTAACAAATACATAATTCTGGATGGAGACTTACTCTTTTTCAGGTTTCCATGATGCTGGTGGTGCTACATAAATTTGTAATCGATTACATTTCAGTGTTTTTCAATGCTTTAGATTTGCAATTGAATTCAACACTGTGTATCATTGGTATTGTTCCTTCTCTGCATGCCAGAGCCTTGCGCATTGGGTAGATGTTTTCCTTCAACTCACCATAGTCCTCAGTCCAACATTATTTTTAAACAGTGTACAGCACTCAATACGTTTTAAAATATTTTTTTCCCTCTCTTTTTTCTCCCCAATTTCGTGGTATCCAATTGGTAGTCACAGTCTTGTCCCATCGCTGCAACTCCCATACGGACTCGGGAGAGGCGAAGGAAGCCAGGCGCACCAATGTGTCGGAGGAAACACCGTACACCTGGCGATTGTGTCAGTGTGCATTGGAGTCGCTAGAGCGTGATGGGACAAGAACATCCCTGCTGGCCTAACCCGGACGACGTTGGGCACAGCTAGCACTGCGCCACTTGGGAGGCACCTCAATACTTAAACTGAATGGGCACTGATGTTTCAATCTGTACCTGTCTGAAGTCTGGTACAGGTAGCAGCTCCTCCAATCTGGAGAGGAACTCCCACACCAGTACCTGCAGTGCTGTGTCATACTGAGGGCCATAATGTACTGGGAACACCTCCTGAAAAATAGACAATTTAACACACAATAAGTCCGGTGGCAAGTATTTTCTTCAGCATGGCTTTCGTGGATCATTTTTAATGTGGAAAAGTCTGCAATCATCTCCTGTTAATGTGACAATTAACAATGTCAATAATAGCAACACTTGGCTTTGACGTGACTACTGTGCCAAAAAAAATGCACTTGCAGATGCATTAAATACACACCTCTCAGAAGGGTCTTCCAGCAGAGTTTGGACCAACTCCACAAAGTTAGACTGTAACCTCCAACTCATCATCATTACTCTGTCAGTAAGCATAAACAAAACAAATTACTTCAGACATGAACTCAACCTCAACATAAGGCTGAAAAAGTTCATATTTTCTTCAACTTAAAGCATAAGTTAACTTATAAACGTATTCTGTTAACAAATGGATTTGTCCAGGTGAGGCTGGATGGACAAGGTCACCGGTGCTCTCCCTGAGTCACAACTCCAGAACCAGCTGAAAATAAGGTAGACGTGTGAGAAGCAGCCCCAGGGGAAAATATATATATATTTTTTTTACATTTAATTTTACCCCCTTTTTGTGGTATCCAATTGTTAGTAGTTTCTATCTTGTCTCATCGCTGCAACTCCCGTACTGGCTCGGGAGAGACGAAGGTCGAAAGCCATGCGTCCTCCGAAACACAACCCAACCAAGCCGCACTGCTTCTTAACACAGCGCGCATCCAACCCGGAAGCCAGCCGCACCAATGTGTCGGAGGAAACACCGTGCACCTGGCGACCTTGGTTAGCGTGCACTGCGCCCGACCCGCCACAGGAGTCGCTGGTGCGCGATGAGACAAGGATATCCCTACCGGCCAAACCCTCCCTAGGCCAATTGTGCGTCGCCCCACGGACCTCCCGGTCGCGGCCGGCTGCGACGGAGCCTGGGCACGAACCCAGAGTCTCTGGTGGCACAGCTAACGCTGCGATGCAGTGCCCTAGACCACTGCGCCACCCGGGAGGCCGGGGAAAACATACTTATTGTAACTTGTAGATGCCCATACTTTATCAGAATCCTTTGCATTTCCACCTTGCTCTCAGACCCAGGAGGAGTTGGGTCCTCTGCCTGGAACTCAGCAGCTCTGGAACCATCTCTGTCGCCAAAGTCACAAACTCCTCCAGTTTCCCATAATGCTTTACAATATGCTGCCGAGCCACTTGCCACCTGAATGCTGACATCAGGCGTAATGGTGGAGCAAGGAGACACAGCGAGGACAGCTTTAAACCGGGAACTACAGTGGGAAACACAAACAAGAAAATATCATAGCGTAAAAGCCAATGACATATTGGAAATACTGTAGGCGAGTTATAAAAAAAAATGTATCCAGAAAAACATTAGGAAACTAGCTACTTAACTAGCCAGTCACCATTGTGAAAGCCCTCACACAAACTACAAAAATGTACACAGTAAAAGTTAACTTACCAGTCTTCTGCTCCTGGAAAGGAATAAGCCTGAGTTTTTGATATGCGAGTGAGGACTCTATCGATGACGACAAAAAAACGCTTTCTTCAAGATAGATGGAACCACTCATCTTGTCATCCTTGAGGTTTCTTTATTCCTGTTTCAGATGTTTTTACTTTTCTCTGCATTGCTTTAATGTCTGGTTAAATCCTAGTGCAGCAAACTCTGAAAGAAATTGGGCATAGACATGCTTGTTTTTATAGGCGAGAAGCTGCTCTTGAACACTCATCTGCCCAGAGTTTTAATGCATGGATCTCCTGAGACATTCAGCTGTATGCCGATTTTAATGTGAAAGAACCACATCAGTTGAAAGCAATCAGAAACTGGTAAACAATATTAGCTAGCAAGTTTATTGTACAGTTTATGAAAAATGTGTACTAGATAAGTGTTTTTCAAATTCAGGCTATTACTGGCCAGTCCCTCAGATGGTTAGCAGACATTAACTTAGTTAGCTAGTAGTAGTAAGCTAGTTTCTATCCAAGCAATCTACCAAGGAACACATTTTGCTAATCCCTGGTACAAAAAAGGTCGAGAAAGACTGTACTAAATTACTTACAATAAGGTTCCTGTTTTACAGGGGAATCCGGTTGAGTCGGCTCCAGCAGCACAGTAGCTGAATTTATCATCTCAGACCCTGAAGATCCTGGTTGGTGACCAACGACCTCATCAGGTGTCTAACTGGATGAAGATTGGTCTGTTGAAGCAACAGCTCAATTGACAGTACTCACATAATCAATATTAACTACCAAGCTTGTGGTAACAGGACAAGTTACTGTGTAAAAAAAAATGTGTACGAGAGACCGTATGAGAGAACCTACCAGAATTCTCTATTTCTTGCGGGGAATCAGATTTAGTAGACTACAAAAGCTTTGCATCTGAATTTATCACCCCAATCTCCTAAGTACTTGGTTGGTGACAGAGGACACTATCAACGATGGCAATCCATCTTTCTCCACGATGGTTGGAACCACTCTTGTTATTGTCATCCTTGGGGTTTTTTGTATCCCTGTTTCAGCTTTTTTAGTTTGTCTCTGCATTGCTTCAACATCCTCGTAAATCCTATGGCGGCGAGCTCTGAACCCAATTTGGCATAGACATGCTCGTTTTTATAGGAGAAAAGCTGCTTCTGGACACTACCAGCTGCCCAGAGTTAAGTCCCAGAGTTAACCTCCTAAGACGACCAGTGGCATATTCCTCTGTGAAAGAACAGCATAAGTTGAAGCAGTCAGAAACTTGTAATCAATATTAGCTAGCAAGCTAACAGTACAGTTTATGAAAAATGTGAACTAGATAAGTGTTTCTCAACTTCTGGCCATTACTGGCCGGTCCCTCAGATGATTAGAACTTACAAAATCCGTTCTAATCCATTCCACAAAGGGGAGCGCCAAATCTTGCCTGTCCCTGGTACAATATATATTTTTTTTTTTACTTCGTACTAGATGATGTACCATAATCTTCAGAGGAAACAGTCAACTCCAACAGCTTAGAAGCTGAAGTTCTCACCCCAGACCCTGAAGTTTGTGGAAGTTCATCAGGTGTCCAACTGGATGATGATTTGTCTGGAAAAGCACCAGATCAGATAAAAGCACTCACACAAACAAACAAACAACCGCCGGCTATTTCTGACCAGTGTGCTGTTAAGCTGCATTGCCAACAACCTTGTCATAATAAAGTTCTCTATATCCTTTGTTATGTAGGCAATCATGTTTAACATTTACAATATGGTCTATTTATGTGTATTCATGGTTAACAGTTCCCTTTGTTGTTTAATGTGCCTGTATGCGCTTGGGTGGGGACTGTTTTGGAGCAACTTGCACCTTTTGGTGATCTCGGGTTTCCCAGAAGTAAATTATTGTGAAATTTGGTCAGCTTCCTTATTTACTTCTGGGTCCAAACGTGTTAACAATTGAGAGTTGTGTTGTGCCAAAGAGGAAGTAGTCTCCACCCTTGCAAAAGGAAACTCTCAGACAAAGCCCCACCCCTTCCACACACTGCTTTAAACAGGGGAGAAAGACTCCCCCCTTTCATTGAAGTTCAAGGCCGACCGCAGAACTGCAGGCATTGTTTGCAGAAAAAAGGATCCCCATTATACCGAATAGGAAAATGGCAATCTTCATGGTCTATTTGTGAATAAAAATAGAACAAAATCAAAGACAATCATGGTACCAATAATTGCTTCTATTACACCAGATGTATGTATGTCTTTGAAACAATTCTTTTAAAATTGCACACAGAAGAAGTTATAATTTAGCTGCTGATTGCAGCCTGCAGTACCCCAGTCTGCCTTCAACTCGAGTTACTCAATGAGAGGAGGCAGCACTGAGCTAGCCTGCAACATTACTTCCTGAAGTAGTTGAAACTGCGAATTTGAGCTGTGCCGAGTATTCGGACAAAATGAGTATCAAAACGGATATGGGCAATTTTCTGGATACGATTATGATCAGAGTATTTTTTTGTGATTATTCATGAACAAAAAATAAGTGTGCCAGCACACATCCTTTTAATTTCAGTCAGTCTTGTGCAAGGTTCTACGTGGTCTATATCAGTGGTTCCCAAACTGTGGGGTGCAGGATCCCCCCCATTTTTACTCAGTCCGGCTTTCAACTGACTCTTGAAAGTTGTAATAGTAAAATGCACAAGCTGCAATTTCGAAATTGGGTAATCCATCATCACTTTTCCTCTTGTTATGTCAGTCAAGGCATACCTTTGAGAGATATGTATAACTTGTCAGAAATGTTTAAGACCGGTTTGAAAAGGCTGCATGAACTTTCAGCCTGTTTTGGTGGGATGGCGTTTTGGCCTGCCTGGTGACACCATCAGGTGCTAAATTTGTTAATAGACCAATAAAAAGGGTTCCAAACCTCTATGCCAATAACAGCTAGTTTTCCCCTACCCACTCAGATCAAAATTCTTGCTTGAGAAATAGTTTTTTGCTAAGAAGGTATTTTTGTTTATTTTTGACCATTTTAATTCAACTATCACAGTGAGGTACTTAATTGTTACCCAGAAATGTTTTATTTAACTAGGCAAGTCAGTTAAGAAAAATTCTTATTTACAATGACGGCCTACACCGGCCTAACCCGGACGACGCTGGGCCAATTGTTCGCCGCCCTATGGGACTCCCAATCACGGCAGTTGTGACACAGCCTGGAATCAAACCGGGGTCTGTAATGCTTTAGACCGCTGCGCCACTCAGGAGCTCAATATCAAAATGTTTTGATATTGAGATAAAAAAGGCTGCATTGGACTTTTAACTTTTTTGCTGTAACCAAGAGCCATTGGGAATACCAAAGAGATTGAGACCTAATCCCTTTCATCTTTGGGAAAACTCTTATTTTGAAGGATTTGGGAAGAACAACGTGAGCCGGAAGTGATTTGTGATTCTTCTTTCTGACCTGGAGGCTTCAATAGGTGGGCTATCTCGGCCCACTTTTATCACAGATGAAACAATGAGACCGCTATTTCACCGGATGTATGAATGTGGAGCATCCGTTTGGAGTTTCCACTCACTACCACATATGGTAGTGAGAGGAAGCCCAGTGGCCGGCAGTGGGAGAAGATGGAACGAGATGGATTTTGGCCGACATTCTGCTAATTTACTCATCAATTAAACATTTGATCTCAATACAGTTTTCTGTTCCCGAAAGTACAATATGTTACGAACAGAGTGGACTAAGTTTGGTAAACTTGACCCATGGCCAAAGTTTTTAAAAAATTGCGTTGTTTAGAAGGCGTATTGAGTTATTGCTCACGCGCACTTCAGAGTAGGCGTTCCCCAACGGAGATATGCAAATGACCTGCCAATAGGATCACGCTTGCTTCTGCCTACCTCATTGCTTGTTCTGCCCACTATTGCTTATTTGTTCCCATTTGAAACGACAGGCTGTGGTCTATCTTGGTTTAGTTATACACATCTTTGCATTATCCGAACCGTGCTAGGCAGACTATTGTGAAAAGGGTATTCTATAAACTTCTACAAATAGCAAATAAATAACCATGGAAAACAAAAAATCCCTGTCCTGTGCATGTCAATGGACACCTGAGGAGGTAGTGGCATTGTTAACACGCTGGGCAGACGAGAGTGTTCAAGAGCAGCTTCTCTCCGCAGTGAGAAACGAGAGAGTCTTTATCAAACTTAGTTCAGAGCTTGATGCCTTAGGCTTCATCAAAACATCGACACAGTGCAGGTGGAAAATAAAGAAGCTGAAACAGGAATACAAAAAAATCAAGGACGACAAAAACAAGAATGCCTCCACCTGTCTTAGAAGAAGATGGTTTGCCATCATGGATAGTGTCCTCGGTCACCAACCAAGTGGTACCTTATTGGAGTCTGGCTTGGTAATGAATTCTCAAAATATTTTGGAGTCCACGCCTGATGCCCCACCAGAGGAGGAAGATCCCGGTAATTTAGACTGATGTCCCTTTTCCAAAGTAGGGTTGTACACCAGGCTGTATATAAACACTGGATTGCTAATACTATGTATTGGCCATTGAGAAGCTTTGAATCCACCGGTCGGCCATATTGGCACTCCCCAGTAGGAGCAGACCTCTATATAGGATTTAATGGAATTCTACAGTATTTCAATTAAGTGTTTCAAGGACAGAATTACATGTATTTAAGTATTTTTTTGTTCTAGTGGACAGTAACATTAGTAATATATACTTTAAGGAAAATGTTTTAATTTAATTTATTAAATCAAATTGTATTTGTCACATGCGTTGAATACAACAGTGAAATGCTTACTTACAACTAACAATACAGTTAAGAAAATACAAAAAAAAGTGAAGAATAACAAATGATTAAAGAGCAAGCAGTAAATAACAATAGCGGGGCTATATACAGGGGGTACTGGTACAGAGTCAATGTACGGGGGCACCGGTGTCAATGTAATTGAGGTAATATGTACGTGTAGGTAGAGTTATTAAAGTGACTATGCATAGATAATAACAGAGTAACAGCAGCGTAGAAGAGGGTGAGGGGGCTATGCAAATAGTCTGGGTTGCCATTTGATTATTATTTGCATGCTTAGCACACAATCTAATTTAAAAGTATGCATTAAGGTGTCTGTAATTAAATCCATGTGGAAAAAACGAATGTAGACAATAAATGCATTTTTATAGCTTCCAAAATATATTTTTACAATGTGGAGGAGTGCCAAGATGGAGGCACGGTGGCTTCAACACAGCGCCCACTATAACTGGTCTAGTGTGTGTATATATATATAAACCATTGGTTTACACTGTCACTTGGCCTGTATTTCCACCCCTGGAGGCCAGGCAAAAAAGTATTGGGCCATGGCCTATTTTTCATCATGCCAACACCAATGTGACTTTCCATGCGTTTCCCACAGTGGAGGCTGGTGGGACGAGCTATAGGAGAACGGGCTGATTGGAATGGGTGGATTGGAGTCTGTGATTTCCATATGTTTGATACCATTCCAGCCATTACTCCTCCCACCAGCCTCCACTGGTTTCCAAGTGTTATAAACTAAGTAACATTAGATAATGGTGAATGGTGTTTCCATAGCTAAATCTAGTTGCAAGTGTAGGTTAACACTGCGTATGTTAGCAATATACAGCTCTGCCCAGAGGCCCAGGCTTTTGTGGTGCAGTCTGTTAGGTGCTCGTATCTGCACTGTAAAAGCCATGATGCAGCTCTCTTCTTTCCCGCTACATTGACAGCAGCGGTGGGAATGAAACAGCTTGTGCCACAGGCTAAGCCCAGGCCTCTGGGCAGAGGCAGTACAGTACAAAGCTCTCACATACCGTGTTACACAATCTTTGCTAGTTATTATGTCCCTGTTTGTGTGAGTACTCATGTTATCTGGTGCTTCCACAGACAAGTCACCATCCAGTTGGATGCCTGATGAGGTCCACAGTCTCTTTAGTCACCATTCAGGAACTTCAGGGTCTGGCGGGATAAATTCAGCTTCTAGGCTGTTGGAGTCGGCTGATTCCCCACAAAAAGCGGAAGATTATGGTAAGCTCAAACACTGATCCATTACATTTTTAGTAGGCCTAAATGGCCTATGACCTTACTGGATAACATTTATCTGCCTTTTCTTGTGTCCTTCAACTGATCTGGTGCATTCACAGATGAATCTCCATTCCGCTGGACGCCTGAGGAGGTCCATGCATTGTTAACACTCTGGGCAGACAGGAGTGTTCAGGAGCAGCTTCTCTCATCAGTGAGAAACGAGAGAGTCTTTACCAAACTTAGTTCAGAGCTCGCAGCCCTGGGATTTAACAGGTCGTCAAAGAGGTGCAGAGAGAAAATAAAAAAGCTGAAACAAGAGTATCATAAAATCAAAGACAACAATAAGAAGAGGAGCTACAACCGCCGTAGAGAAAGATGGTTTGCCATCATGGATAGTGTCCTCCGTCACCAACCAAGTACTTTGGTAATAGATTCAGATGGAAATATTTTGGAGTCAACTCAACCTGATTCCCCACAAGAAGTCAAAGATTCTGGTAAGTTAAGCTGCCTAGTACAGCATCAACACCAGTGACATTTTTAAAACACTAAATTGGCCTGCGACTGAAAGCTCGGAAGTTGATATTCTTTGTCAACTTATCTGTTGCTTCCCCAGACAAATCTCCATCCAGTTGGACACCTGACGAGGTCCATGGTTTCCTTGGTCACCGACTAGGAACCTCAGCTACTATGATGAATTCACCTACTATGCTGTTGGAGTCGACTGATTCCCCTCTAGAAGCAGAACATTATGGTAAGTCATCTAGTGATGTCTTTCTGAACCTTTTTTACGGACTCAATGTCTGCTAACCATCTGAGGGACCAGACAGTAAAATAGTCAATGAGAAACACAAACAACAAAAACATAAACGCAACATGTAAAGTGTTGGTCCCATGTGCTGAAATAATAGATCCCAGTAATTTTCCATATGCACAAAAAGCTTATTTCTCTCAAATTTGATCAACAAACTTGTTTGCCAAGATTTTCCACACACCTGAGAGGTGTGTCATATCAATAAGCTGATTAAACAGCATGGTCGTTACACAGGTGCACCTTGTGCTGGGGACAATAAAATGCACCGTTTTGTGCTGGGGACAATGGCCACTCTAAAATGTGCAGTTTTCAAATAAAATGTTATGTCACATACACATATTAAGCAAATGTTATTGCAGGTGTAGCGAAATGCTTGTGTTCCTAGCTCCAACAGTGCAGTAGTATCTAACAATTCACAACAATACACACAAGTAAAAGGATGGAATTAAGAAATATACAGTACCAGTCAAAAGTTTGGACACACCTACTCATTCAAGGGTATTTCTATATTTTTACTATTTTCTACATTGTAGAATAATAGTTTAGATACAAACTATGAAATATCAGTTATGGAATCATGTAGTAACCAAAAAGGTGTTAAACAAATCAAAATATATTTGAGTTCTTCAAAGTAACCACCCTTTGCCTTGATGACAGCTTTGCGCACTCTTGGCATTCTCTCAACCAGCTTCACCTGGAATGCTTTTCCAACAGTCTTGAAGGAGTTCCCACATATGCTGAACACTTGTTGGCTGCTTTTCCTTCACTCTGCGGTCCAACTCATCCCAAACCATCTCAGTTGGGTTGAGGTCGGGTGATTGCGGAGGCCAAGTCATCTGATGCAGCCCTCCATCACACTCCTCCTTGGTCAAATAGCCCTTACACAGCCCGGAGGTGTGTTGGGTCATTGTCCTGTTGAAAAACAAATGATAGTCCCACTAAGCCCAAACCAGATGGGATGGCATATCACTGCAGAATGCTGTGGTAGCCATGCTGGTTAAGTGTGCTTTGAACTATAAATAAATCACAATGTCACAAGCAAAGCACCATCACACCACCTCCATGCTTCACGGTGGGAACCACACATGCGGAGATCATCCGTTCACCTACTCTGCGTCTCACAAAGACACGGCGGTTGGAACTAAGAATCTCAAATTTGAACTCATCAGACCAAAGGACAGATTTTCACCGGTCTAATGCCCATTGCTCGTGTTTCTTGGCCCAAGCAAGTGTCTTCTTCTTATTGGTGTCCTTCAGTAGTGGTTTCTTTGCAGCAATTTGACCATGAAGGCCTGATTCACGCAGTCTCCTCTGAACAGTTGATGTTAAGATGTCTGTTATTTTAACTTATTTGGGCTGCAATTTCTGAGGCGGGTAAATCGAATGAACGTGTCCTCTGCAGGAGAGGTAACTCTGGGTCTTCCTTTACTGTGGAAGTCCTCATGAGAGACAGTTTCATCATAGCGCTTGATGGTTTTTGCGACTGCACTTAAAGAAACTTTCAAAGTTGTTAAAATTCTCCAGATCGACTGACCTAAAGTAATGATGGACTGTCATTTCTCTTTGCTTATTTGAGCTGTTCTTGCCATAATATGGACTTGGTCTTTTACCAAATAGGGCTGTCTTCTGTATACCACCCCTATCTTGTCACAACACAACTGATTGGCTCAAACTCATTAAGTAAAGAAATTCCACAAATTAATAAGGCACACCTGTTATTTGAAATGCATTCCAGGTGACTACCTCATGAAGCTGGTTGAAGGAATGCAAAGCTGTCATCAAGGTAAAGGGTGGCTACTTTGAAGAATAAAAAAAAATAAAGTATTTGTTTAACACTTCTTTGGTTACTACATGATTCCATATGTGTTATTTCATAGTTTTGATGTCTTCACTATTCTACAATGTAGAAAATAGTAAAAATAAAGAAAAACCCTTGAATGAGTATGTATGCCCAAACTTTTGACTGGTACTGTAAATATTAGATTGCTCAATGTCGGAGTGGCATTGACTAAATTCAGTGTAATAGAATACAGTATATACATATGAGATTAGTAAAGCAGTATGTAAACATTACTAAAGTGACCAGTGATTTTATGTATATAGGGCAGCAGCCTCTAAGGTGCAGGGTTGAGTAACCGGGTGGTAGCTGGCTAGTGATGGCTATTTAACAGTGATGGCCTCGAGATTGAAAAACAGCTTCTGTCTCAGTCCCAGCTTTGATGCACCTGTACTTACCTGGCTTTCTGGATGATAGTGGGGTGAACAGGCCGTGGTCCGGGTGGTTGATGTCCTTGACGATCTTTTTGGCCTTCCTGTGACATTGGGTGCTGTAGGTGTTCTGGAGGGCAGGTAGTTTGCCCCCGGTGATGCGGTGGGCAGACCGTACCACCCTCTGGAGAGCTCTGCGGTTGCAGGTGGTGCAGTTGCCATACCACGCCACGCTGTGATACAGCCAGACAGGCTCAATTGTGCATCTATAAAAGTTTGAGGGAACTTCTTCAGCCTCCTGAGATTGAAGAGGCGCTGTTGCGCCTTCTTCACCTCATTGTCTATATGGGTGGACCATGACAGATCGTCAGTGATGTGTAGGCCGAGGAACTTGAAGCTTTCCACCTTCTCCACTGATGAAGGATAGGGGCGTGCACCCTCTGCTGTTTCATGAAGTCCACGATCAGCTCCTTTGTTTTGTTGACGTTGAGTGAGAGGTTATTTTCCTGGCATCACTCTCCTAAAGCCCTCACCTCCTCCCTGTAGGTTGTCTCGTCACTGTTGGTAATTAGGCCTACGACTGTTGTCTGCAAACTTGATGATTGAGTTGGAGGCGTGTGTGGCCACGCAGTCATGGGTGAACAGGGAGTACAGGAGGGGGCTGAGCAAGCACCCCTGTGGGGCACCTGTGTTGAGGATCAGCGAAGTGGAGGTGTTTTCCTTCTTTCACCACCTGGGGGCGGCCCATCAGGAAATCCAGGACCCAGTTGCACAGGGCGGGGTTCAGACCCACGGCCCCGAGCTTAATGATGAGCTTGGACGGTACTATGGTGTTGAATGCTGAGCTATAATCAAAGAACAGCTTTCTAACATAGGGGATAGGGCGATGGCAATCGCATTGTCCGTGGATCTATTGGGGCGGTAAGCAAATTGAAGTGGATCTAGGGTGTAAGGTAGTGGTGATATGATCCTTAACTAGCCTCTCAAAGCACTTCATGACAGAAGTGAGTGTTACAGGGCGATAGTCATTTAGTTCAGTTTGCTTTCTTGGGTACAGGAACAATGGTGAACATCTTGAAGCAAGTGGGGACAGCAGACTGGGTTAGGGAGAGATTGAATATGTCCATAAACACACCAGCCAGCTGGTCTGCGCTAGCTTTGAGAAGGAGAGCCCATAGTCCTTGGTAGCGGGCCGCGTCGGTGCCACTGTGTTCTCATCAAAGCGGTCGAAGGTGCTTACCTTGTCCAGAAGCAAGACGTCGGTGTCCGCGGCAAGGCTAGTTTTCCCTTTGCAGTCCGTGCTTGTCTGTAGACCCTGCCACATACGTCTTGTGTCTGAGCCGTTGAATTGCGACTCCAGTTTGTTTCTGTACTGACATTTTGCCTGTTTGATTGCCTTCTGGAGGGAATAACAACACTGTTTGTATTCTGCCATATTCCCAGTCACCTTGCCATGGTTAAATGTGGTGGTTCACGCTTTCAGTTTTGCACGAATGCTGCCATCTATCCACGGTTTCTGGTTTGGGTAGGTTTTAATAGTCACAGTGGGTACAACACCCCCTATACACTTCCTGATGAACTCAGTCACCATGTCCGTGTATACGTCAATGTTATTCTCAGAGGCTACCCGAACATATCCCAGTCCGATGATCAAAACAATCTTGAAGCATGGATTCCGATTGGTCAGACCAGTGTTGAATAGACCTTAGCACGGGTACATCCTGTTTGAGTTTCTGCCTATAAGAAGGGAGGAGCAAAATGGAGTCGTGATCAGATTTGCCGAAGGGAGGACGGGGGAGGGCCTTGTAGGCATTTTTAAAGTTGAGTAGCAGTAGTCCAATGTTTTTCCAGAGCAAGTCCTTCAGTCAATGTGTTGGTAGAACTTCGGTAGTGTTTTACTCAAATTTGCTTTGTTAAAATCCCCAGCTACAATAAATGTCGCCTCAAGATATGTGGTTTCCAGTTTGCATAAAGTCCAGTGAAGTTCTTTGAGGGCCGTCGTGGTATCGGCTTGAGGGGGGATATACGCGGCCGAGATTAACCGAAGAGAATTCTCTTGGCAGGTAATACGGCATTTGATTGAGGTATTCTAGGTCGGGTGAACAAAAGGAGTGTCTGTATGTTATCACAATCGCACAATGAGTAGTTAATCATAAAACATACACCCCTGCCTTTCTTTGTCCCGGAGAGTTCTTTATTCCTGTCTGAGCGATGTACTGAGTACCCAGCTGGCTGTATGGATGGGGACAGTATATCTCGAGAGAGCCATGTTTCTGTGAAACAGAGTATGTTACAATCCCTGATGTCTCTCTGGAAGGAGATCCTCGCCCTAAGCTTGTCTGCTTTATTGTCCAGAGACGGAACATTAGTGAGTAATATACTCGGAAGCGGTGGATGGTGTGCACGCCTACTGAGTCGGACTAGAAGTCCACTCCAAATATCTCTTCTTGGCCGGCGGTGTTTTGAAGCAGCCTCTGGGAATAAGTTCAATTGCCCTGGGGAAAGTCTTATTCCTGGTTGGAATTCTGGTAATTTACCGCTGCTCTGATATCCAAATGTTATTTCTAGTTGAATGTAATAACACCAAAAAATGTCTGGGCTAATAATGTAGGAAATAAATCACAAAAACAAAATACTGCAAAGTTGCTTAGGAGCAAGAAGCAGAGCTGCCATATCTGTTGGTGCCATTTTTTGTCACACAACACAATGCCACAGACGTCTCAAGTTTTGAGGGAGCGCACAATTGGCATGCTGACTGCAGGAATGTCCACCAGAGCATTTAATGTTAATTTCTCTACCAAGCCGCCTCCAACGTAGCTTTAGAGAATTTGGCAGTACATCCAACCGGCCTCACAACCGCAGCCCATGTGTATGGCGTCGTGTGTGTGAGCGGTTTGTTGATGTCAATGTTGTGAACAGAGTGTTCCATGGTGGCGGACAACAAATCCAATTGCATTTTATCGATAGCAATTTGAATGCACAAAAATACCGCAACGAGATCCTGAGGGTAGTTTAAAAAAAAAAAATGTTTTTATCTGTGACCAACAGATCCATATCTGTATTCCCATTCATGTGAAATACAGTTGAAGTCGGAAGTTTACATATACCTTAGCCAAATACATTTAAACTCAGTTTCACAATTCCTGACATTTAATCCTAGTGAAGATTCACTGTCTTAGGTCAGTTAGGACCACCACTTTATTAAGAATGTGAAATGTCAGAATAATAGTAGAGAATGATTTATTTCAGCTTTTATTTCTTTCATCACATTCCCAGTGGGTCAGAAGTTTATATACACTCAATTAGTATTTGATAGCATTGCCTTTAAATTGTTTAACTTGGGTCAAACGTTTCAGCTAGCCTTCTACAAGCTTCCCACAATAAGTTGGGTGAATGTTGGCTCATTCCTTCTGACAGAGCTGGTGTAACCGAGTCAGGTTTGTAGATCTCCTTGCTCGCACACGCTTTTTCAGTTCTGCCCACAAATCTTCTATGGGATTGAGGTCAGGGCTTTGATGGCCACTCCAATACTTTGACTTTGTTGTCCTTAAGCCATTTTGCCACAACTTTGGATGTATGCTTGGGGTCATTGTCCATTTGGAAGACACATTTGCGACCACGCTTTAACTTCCTGACTGATGTCTTGAGATATTGTTTCAATATATCCACATAATTTTCCTGCCTCATGATGCCATCTATATATCTATATATCTATATATCTATATATCTATATCTATTTTGTGAAGTGCACCAGTGCCTCCTGCAGCGAAGCACCCTCACAACATGATGCTGCCACCTCCGTGCTTCACGGTTGGGATGGTATTCTTCGGCTTGCAAGCCTCCCCCTTTTTCTCCAAACATAATGATGGTCATTATGGCCAAACAGTTATTTTTGTTTCGTCAGATTAGAGGACATTTCTCCAAAAAGTACGATCTTTGTCCCCATGTGCAGTTGCAAACCGTAGTCTGGCTTTTTTTTATGGCGGTTTTGGAGCAGTGGTTTCTTCCTTGCTGAGCTGCCTTTCAGGTTATGTTGACATAGGACTCATTTTACTGTGGATATAGATACTTTTGTACCTGTATCCTGCAGCATCTTCACAAGGTCCTTTGCTGTTGTTCTGGGATTGATTTGCACTTTTCGCACCAAAGTACGTTCATCTCTAGGAGACAGAACGCATCTCCTTCCTGAGCGGTATGACAGCTGCGTGGTTCCATGCTGTTTTTACTCGTGTACAATTGTTTGTACAGATGAACGTGGTACCTTCAGACGTTTGTAAGTTTCTCCCAAGGATGAACAAGACTTGTGGAGGTCTACAACTTATTTTCTGGGGTCTTGGCTGATTTATTTTGATTTTCCCATGATATTAAGCAAAGAGGCACTGGGTTTGAAGGTAGACCTTGAAATACATCCACAGGTACACCTCCAATAGGCTAATTGACATCATTTGAGTCAATCAGAAGCTTCTAAAGCCATGACATAATTTTCTGGAATTTTCCAAGCTGTTTAAAGGCACAGTCAACTTAGTGTATGTAAACTTCTGACCCACTGGAATTGTGATACAGTGAAATAATCTGTCTGTAAACAATTGTTGGAAAAATACTTGTCATGCACAAAGTAGATGTCCTAACTGACTTGCCAGAACTATAGTTTTTTAACAAGAAATTTGTGGAGTGGTTGAAAAACGAGTTTTAATGGCTCCAACCTAAGTGTATGTAAACTTCTGACTTCAACTGTACATAGATTAGGGCCTAATGAATGTATTTCAATTGACTGATTTCCTCATATGACCTGTAACTCAGTAAAATCGTTGAAATTGTTGAATGTTTTGTTTATTTTTGTAAAGTATAGTACACATTTTTGGGAAACTGTTTGAACTTGCTAGGTAACATTGTTTGCCAGTTTAAGTGCTTTTAACAGATCTGGTGCATTCACAGATGAATCTCGAGCCAGCTGGTCACCTGAGGAGGTCCATGCATTGTTAACACTCTGGGCAGATGGGAGTGTTCAGGAGCAGCTTCTCTCCACAGTGAGAAACAAGAGAGTCTTTACCAAACTTAGTTCCGAGCTCGCTGCCCTCGGATCTACGAAGACGTCTAAGCAGTGCAGAGAGAAAATAAAAAAGCTGAAACAGGAATACAAAAAAATCAAGAACGACACTAGCAAAAATAGTTCTAATATTCGTGGAACAAGATGGTTTGCCATCATGGATGCTGTCCTCAGTCAGCGAACAAGAACTTCAATGCTTTTGGAGTCGACTCAGCTTAAGTCCTTGCCAGAGGCAGAAGACTCCGGTAAATTAAGTTGTACTCTACATTCTCAAAATGTTAACTTGGCCCCTATGTTTGTGTGAGTGCTTTTAAAATGGTGCCTAGCTTCATAGATATTCACTGAAGCTGGCTAGTATCCCAAACCATAGCTAAAGACATTTTTATATCTAACCTATACAATATTTTGGGTTTAAACTGTCCTAGGATTTTATTATGTAATACATATTCTTGTTTGTGTTTCCCACTGTAGGTCCCCGTTTAACTCTCTCCTCCCTACGTCTCCTTGCTCCACCATTACGCCTGATGTCAGCATTCTTGTGGCAAGTGGCTCAGCAGCATACTGTAAAGCATTTTGTGAAACTGGAGGAGTTTGTGACTTTGGTGACAGAGGTGGTTCCAGAGCTGCTGAGTTCCAGGCAGAGGACCCAACTCCTCCTGGGTCTGAGCGCAACGGTGAGAGAGGTGCAAATGCAGAGGATTCCGATAAAACTATGGGCAGCAACTATTCGCAAATATAAACGCAACATGCAACAGTTTCAAAGATTTTACTGAGTTACAGTTCATAAGGAAATCAATCAATTGAAATAAATTAGGCTCTAATCTATGGATTTCACATGACTAAGAATACAGATATGCGTTTGTTGGTCACAGGTACCTTTAGAAAAAGGTAGGGGCGTGGATCAGAAAACCAGTCAGTATCTGGTGTGACCACCATTTGCCTCATTCAGCGTGACACATCTCCTTCGCAGAGTGGATCAGGCTGTTGATTGTGGAACGTTGGCCCACTCCTCTTCAGTATCCAGCAACTTCGCACAGCCATTGGCGGGAACTGGAACACGCTGTGGTACATGTTGATCCAGGGCATCCCAAACATGCTCAATGGGTGACATGTCTGTTGAGTATGCAGGCCATGGAAGAAATGGGACATTTTCAGCTTCCAGGAATTGTGTACAGATCCTTGCATGCTTATCATGCTGACACATGAGGTGATGGCAGCAGATAAATGGCACGACAATGGGCCTCAGGATCTTGTCACGGATCTCAGTGCATTCAAATTGCCATCGATAAAATACAATTGTGTTCGTTGTCCGTAGCTTATGCCTGCCCATACCATAAACCCACCGCCACCATGGCTGCACTCTGTTCACAACATTGACATCAGTAAACAGCTCACCCACAGAACGCCATACACACTGTCTGCCATCTGCCCGATATAGTAGAAACTGGGATTCATCTGTGAAGAGCACACTTCTCCAGCATGCCAGTGGCCATTGAAGGTGAGCATTTGCCCACTGAAGTCGGATACGACGACGATCTGCAGTCACGTCAAGACTGGTGAGGAAGCAGATGAGCTTCCCTGAGACAGATTCTGACAGTTTGTGCAGAATTTCTCTGGTTGTGCAAACACATTTATCAGCTGTCTCTAAAATGACCAGCCACATTCAGCATGCCAATTGCACACTCCCTCAACTTGAGACATCTGTGGCATTGTGTTGTGACAAAATGGTGCATTTTATTGTCCCCAGCACAAGGTGCACCTGTGTAACGATCATGCTGTTTAATCAGCTTCTTGATATGCCACACCTGTCAGGTGGAGGGGTTATTTTGGCAAAGGAGAAATGCTCACTAACAGGGATGTAACAAATTGGTGCACAACATTTGAGAGAAACAAGCTTTTTGTGCATATGGAACATTTCTGGGATCTTTTATTTCAGCTCATGCAAAATGGGACCAAAACTTTACGTTTATATTTTTGTTCAGTGTACAGTCGTGGCCAAAAGTTGAGAATGACACTAATATTAATTTTCAAAGTCTGCTGACTCAGTTTGTATGATGGCAATTTGCATATACTCCAGAATGTTATGAAGAGTGATCAGATGAATTGCAATTAATTGCAAAGTCCCTCTTTGCCATGCAAATGAACTGAATCCCCAAAAAACATTTTCACTGCATTTCAGCCCTACCACAAAAGGACCAGCTGACATGTCAGTGATTCTCTCGTTAACACAGGTATGAGTGTTGACGAGGACAAAGCTGGAGATCACTCTGTCATGCTGATTGAGTTCGAATAACAGACTGGAAGCTTCAAAAGGAGGCTGGTGCTTGGAATCATTGTTCTTCCTCTGTCAACCATGCTTACCTTCAAGGAAACACGTGCCGTCATCATTACTTTGCACAAAAAGGGCTTCACAGGCAAGGATATTGGACATAAATCAACCATTTATCGGATCATCAAGAACTTCAAGGAGAGTGGTTCAATTGTTGTGAAGAAGGCTTCAGAGCACCCAAGAAAGTCCAGAAAGCGCCAGGACCGTCTCCTAAAGTTGATTCGTGCTTCTACACCTGCATTGCTTGCTGTTTGGGGTTTTAGGCTGGGTTTCTGTACAGCACTTCGAGATATTAGCTGATGTACGAAGGGCTATATAAAATAAACTTGATTTGATTCGGCTGCAGGATCGGGGCACCACCAGTACAGAGCTTGCTCAGGAATGGCAGCAGGCAGGTGTGAGTGCATCTGCACGCACAGTCAGGCGAAGACTTTTGGAGGATGGCCTGGTGTCAAGAAGGGCAGCAAAGAAGCCATTTCTCTCCAGGAAAAACATCAGGGACAGACTGATATTCTGCAAAAGGTACAGGGATTGAACTGCTGAGGACTGGGGTAAAGTAATTTTCTCTGATGAATCCCTTTTCCGATTGTTTGGGGCATCCGGAAAAAAATATGGTCCGCAGAAGACGAGATGAGCGCTACCGTCAGTCCTGTGTCATGCCAACAGTAAAGCATCCTGAGACCCTTCATGTGTGGGGTTGCTTCTCAGCCAAGGGAGTGGGCTCACTCACAATTTTGCCTAAGAACACAGCCATGAATAAAGAATGGTACCAACACATCCTCCGAGAGCAACTTCTCCCAACCATCCAGGAACAGTTTGGTGACGAACAATGCCTTTTCCAGCATGGAGCCCCTTGCCATAAGGCAAAAGTGATAACTAAGTGGCTTGGGGAACAAGACATTGATATTTTGGGTCCATGGCCAGGAAACTCTCCACCTTAATCCCATTGAATTTGAGGTCAATCCTCAAGAAGTGGGTGGACAAACAAAACCCACAAATTCTGACAAACTCCAAGCATTGACTATGCAAGAATGGGCTGCCATCAGTCAGGATGTGGCCCAGAAGTTAATTGACAGCATGCCAGGACAGATTGCAGAGGTCTTGAAAAAGAAGGGTCAACACTGCAAATATTGACTCTTTGCATCAACTATATGTAATTGTCAATAAAAGCCTTTGACACTTATGAAATGCTTGTAATTATACTTCAGTATTCCATAGTAACATCTGACAAAAATATCTAAAGACACTGAAGCAGCAAACTTTGTGGAAATGAATGTGTCATTCTCAAAACTTTTGGCTACGACTGTAGTATGTTTTCCCCTGGTGCTACCTCACTAAGACCTCTTTTTCAGCTGGTTCTAGATTTATGTCGTAATGAATGCACAGCTGACCTCGTGACCATCCAGCCTCACCTGGATAAAATCCATTCTTTGACAGAATTCTCTGTACACAAAGAGGTAAGTTAACTTATTTTGAAGCATATTTAGAAAAATTTCGTATTTTTTTCAGCCCACATGTTGAGTTCATGTCTGATGTCGTTTGTTTATGCTTACTGACAGAGTAATGATGATGAGTTGGAGGCTACAGAGTCTAACTTTGTAGAATTGGTCCAAACCCTGCTGGAAGACCCTTCCGAGAGGGAGCACTTCTTTCAGGTAAGAGATCTTTCTGGTTTGTGACTTGCAGGTGCCTATTGCTTGTATCAGCATTGGCACAGGACTTTGTCAAAAATTATCTATTTTTCAGGTGGTGTTCCCAGTACACTACGGCCCTCGGTATGACACAGCACTGCGGGTACTGGTGTGGGAGTTCCTCTCCAGACTGGAGGAGCTGCTACCTGTACCAGACTTCACACAGGTACAGAATAAAGCATCACAGTATAAGTTTGATTCTTTTAGTCTACACTAGGTTTTAAGCTTACAAAGATGGCCGGAGTACAACTGAATGGAATATACTCCATGTGTATAAAATATCAGTTGTCTGGCATACTGTATTTTAACACTATATTTCCCTGCTCCTCAGACGGCAGCATGGCTCGGTGCAGGCCCCTCTGTCTTGGAGGAATGTGGACACGCCATATTTGACACTGAAGAGCTGAAGACACTTCTGCAGCACCATCAGCATCATGGAAACCTGAAAAAGAGTAAGTCTCCATCCAGTCAAACCAAACTCCTGTCATTTGAACTTGATAATGCAGGTGTCAGTGGCAATCATCTTAGCTGTAATGGTAAGAGAAAGGAAAACGCTGCTGAAAAATATAACAAGAGTAACGTGTGCTGTCTTTCGTAGGTTATTTCTCTTACTACACTGCAGATAGCATCCTATCCACACTGTCCCTCCCTCCAACAATAAGAGTTGTCATTGGCTCTGAGCAGCCCAGCTCTGACAAAACGAGAGATGGAGAAGAGAGAGGACAACCTAATGTGGACAGAGAGGAGGAAATGGAAGAGAGACGGAGTGAAGAGGACTGGGAAGATGAAGACTGCAATGAAATAAGTTATATAAGGCAGGATTTGGAGCAACAGGAGCAGATGGGCATTTCAACGGCAGAAACGTCTGCTCTGTGTATCCCAGTGCCCAGTAACGGTAAGGGGATTCAGGAATTTAAACACTGATCTCATGTTAACAAATTATTGATAACATCTGTCATACAATCTACATTCCTGATCTTGTCATTGCAGGATTTAATGATGACATGTCATCCCGCATCCTTGCCTGCTCCCTATGCCCATTCAATCACATTGAAATTGCAAAACTCCACCAGCACATCAGGATTAGGCATCGAGGAGAGGACCGGAAGCTTTTATGTTCTAAGGAATCTGGGACTGATCACCCCTTTCCCTCAAGCAGCACTAAAAGAAACCCCTATGTACCAATAATCAAGACTCACAAATGCACTCATTGTGGTAAAGTTTTCAAATGCTCCAAAACCCTGAAAGTACATATAGGAATTCACACATTGCCATTCCATTGTAACCAGTGCGAGAAAAGATTTTCTTCCAGGTGTGGTCTGAAAAAACATCAGCGAGTTCACACAGGGGAAAGACCATTCAAATGCTCTCACTGTGACCGAAAATTCATGTGTGCAGGTTCACTCAAATGGCATGTGCGCACACACACTGGAGAGCATCCCTACTGTTGCACTATTTGTGGGAAAACATCTGTCCAACATCTAGCAAGACACATGCGGATGCATGCAGGGGAGAAAAACTATTTATGTAGCATCTGTGGTAAGGCATTCCTTAGCTCAGGAGAACTGAGGCTGCATACAAGATCGCACACCGGAGAATGTCCCTACACCTGTAAACATTGTGGAAAGGGCTTCAAAGCATCATGCCATCTAACACTTCATATGCGATCTCACACAGGAGAGCGTCCATACCCCTGCACCCTGTGCACAAAACGTTTTACTACGGCTAGAGGCCTTAAAAGACACACGCTTACTCACACTGGCGAAAAACCTCACCAGTGCTACAAGTGTGGGAAGAGATTTTCTGTAAGGGGAAATCTGAATACACATCTTAAAAGTCATAGATTTTAGGATGGGATTCTGCAGGAGCAGTCTTGTAGAATTGACTTTAATGAAATAAAATAATTACAATTTCATTAAATACTGAACAAGTTTTACAAGTATTGTGATTAACGATTCCTTGTGCATTTTGTTTTGAACAACCTACAACCTTTGAACAATGTGAGGGGTTTATCAATATCCTTCCCATAATCACACTATACTATTAATATGGTGAGTCCATGCCTCTAGATTCAAACTAGCCCAAGATGTACTATTAAGGAATCTACCCTTACTCCTTAAGGTCCAAATATGTTATTTGCATAAGTAGACTGGTTCTGGCAGCCAAATACTCCGTCCAAACGTGGATCGATTCTCAATTGTGATACGGTCCTAGAAACATAAAGCCCTTTACGTTCATATCAAAATAATTTCACAAATGCAAATATTACACTTACTGTACACTGTTTTAACCAGCTTTATCACAGTTGCAGCAAACAGTATTTTTCATTCACAACACGTTTCTGGCGGCCTTTTGTTACACACAGGTGTACAGAGCATGCTAGATGGCTAATTAGCACAGGTGGTACCAATGTCTAACATAAACACGATATGTAACATGGAGATATGGCCGTGTGGGAACCCTAACCCTATAAAGGTGTGTATCAATTTAACCTTTTGTGTTTTGAAAACTATTTCTCGCTGACATGAAAGATTAGGTCTTGTGCTTCCAAACCCGTACCGCAAGCGACGCAGGTTGACGTTAAGACCGAGCCTCCGTGCGCTTAACAAAACATCACCTTACAGAAGAGGCCTTTGACGAAATGACTCTTATGTGTAATGGAACTTAGTTATGATCAAAGGCTAGATTCAACTCTACGTTCATGGTGCACAACATTTTTTTTTAAAGTAACTAATGCAATTATCACTTATGAATATGCAGAAACCAATTCAATATTGATGAATATATATTGTAAAGAGAACCTTCACTTGGCAGGAAATATTTTCCCGGAAGTGATTGCCACGGCTTCAGGAAGAAGACGCTCTGGGGTATGAGCTCGTTTCATTCAATTTGTGTGACTAACAAATTAATCTTTGTTTATAGTATGTAACATTTTCGACTGTGAAACGTTTTGGCATTATAGTATTTTACGTCTCAGCAACAACCGAAGTAACTTGATCCAAACATATTTCCATGGTTGTAGCCTATATTTTCCCAGTGTCAATACTACCTAGCTAACGTTACCTTGTTAACTAGGGACGTGTACATGCAATAGGTTACTGTAGTTTATAATTCATAATTATAAACATCGAACAATTAATTGTAGTTAACTAGTTATGTTTTTATTAACTCAAGCCCGCAAGCTAGCTAACTATTACACACTTTACTTGCTAGCTAGTTAACGAGAACCCACGGTGGTTTACACAGCCGGTCAATGTAATCCAATGGAGTTGGAGTCGTGAATAAAGGTTACTTGTTATCAGCTGTTTTGTTAGCATGCATGCCGGTTAGTTAACTAACGTTAGCGTGTGGGAGATGTTGCCACTAATTGTCAGTCAGTGACAAGTAATAACTAACGAATGCTCTTCCTACAGTTGATATAGGCCAAAACCCATTAAAACATATTTGCTGGTCATGTCCTCGTGTTGTGTTGTCTGGTCGATTCAAAAGTGAATGAGATGGCGACGAATGGGGCAAGCTGTGAACAACCACAGAAGCGAGGAACCAAAGACAAACCGAATGGATATTTTGCAGGTTGGTTGTGAAACTTCTCCAAGTGAACCAGCATTAGCCTGTGTTTATGGAAAATGGATTAACAATTTTACCAAGGAAGGAGAAGGGTTGTGTTGTTAAAGGTATGCAGCAATGCACAAATTGTTATCTTGAGAATTCTTACAACGTTACAGTATTGTCAGAATGGTCCCAAACCGTTGTGTACTTATTAATTCCATAGTTTAGAAAAAACAAAATAATTATACTTGATTCGAAGGTCTAGACTAGTGAACTCCACCATTTGCTAGTGTTATGTTCCTACTTAGGCCTAGACAAAGTGACATGACTTTATCAAAGGCTTATGCTAGCCTATGTCCATCAATATAAGGGGATATTGCTATGGCTTTTTTGATACTAGGCTACTTTTATAGATGAATCTGACCTCAGGAGTGTGCTCCTGTATCTACAGACTCTGCGGTCAGTGAGAGGAGGCAGAAAGATCGGGAGGAGCGTCTCGCTCTGGTGTTGTGGAGGCGGCCTTTCATCACACTACACTACTTCCTCCTGGAAACCTTCATCACACTAAAGGAGTGGACATTAAAGTAAACCACCACTACTTGACTGTAAAACTAGAAACCAACTGATTAGTTGAAAGTTGTCTCAGTTCTGTTGTGTTTAAAGTAACACTACCAGTCTAGCCATTTGGTAGTTGTATCAAACTGTTCCACTTCTTCCCCTCTGCAGGTTATGGCGACGAAGGGGTACAGTGTTCTTGTTCCTGGTGTTGTGTTCACTCTTCTCCCTTGCCTACTCCACTGAGGGAGCACACCAGAAGGTAAGGAAGGAGAGAAACAAACTCCTATCATCTCCTCTGTAATATATTTATTTGGGATGGTTAAAGATATGTAACTGTTTATTCAGATGCACGGCATTCCTGGAGGAAAGGTCACCTGAGGAGATATGTTGCGCAATATTTTTTTACTTGATGCTCAGGCCAGTACATTGGATGTATCTTAGCCAATGTGTTGATATTAGTGTGTAAATTGTTCACATTTCCTAATTTTCCATCACTATCCTTGGCATAACATACAGTTGAAGTCGGAAGTTAACATATACACTTAGGAGTCATTAAAACTTGTTTTTCAAGCACCCCACAAATTTCTTGTTAACAAACTATAGTTTTGGCAAGTCGGTTAGGACATCTACTTTGTGCCTACCTTCAAACTCAGTGCCTCTTTGTTTGACATCATGGGAAAATCAAAAGAAATCATTGTAGGCCTCCACAAGTCTGGTTCATCCTTGGGAGCAATTTCCAAATGCCTGAAGGTACCACGTTCATCCGTACAAACAATAGCACGCAAGTATAAACACCATGGGACCACGCAGCCGTCATACCGCTCAGGAAGGAGACGCATTCTGTCTCCTAGAGATGAACGTACTTTGGTGCGAGAAGTGCAAATCAATCCCAGAACAACAGCAAAGGACCTTGTGAAGATGCTGGAGGAAACGGGTACAAAAGTATCTATATCCACAGTAAAATGAGTCCTATATCAACATAACCTGAAAGGCCGCTCAGCAAGGAAGAAGCCACTGCTCCAAAACCGCCATGAAATAGCCAGACTACGGTTTGCAACTGCACATGGGGACAAAGATCGTACTTTTTGGAGAAATATCCTCTGGTCTAATGAAACAAAAATAAAACTGTTTGGCCATAATGACCATCGTTATGTTTGGAGGAAAAAGGGGGAGGCTTGCAAGCCGAAGAATACCATCCCAACCATGAAGCACGGGGGTGGCAGCATCATGTTTTAGGGGTGCTTTGCTGCAGGAGGGACTGGTGCACTTCACAAAATTATGTGGATATATTGAAGCAACATCACAAGACATCAGTCAGGAAGTTAAAGCTTGGTCGCAAATAGGTCTTCCAAATGGACATGGACCCCAAGCACACTTCTTCCAAAGTTGTGGCAAAATGGCTTAAGGACAACAAAGTCAAGGTATTGGAGTGGCCATCACAAAGCCCTGACCTCAATCTTATAGAACATTTGTGGGCAGAACTGAAAAAGCGTGTGCGAGCAAGGAGGTCTACAAACCTGACTCGGTTACACCAGCTCTCTCAGGAGGAATGGGCCAAAATTCACCCAACTTATTGTGGGAAGCTTGTGGAACGTTTGACCCAAGTTAAACAATTTAAAGGCAATGCTACCAAATACTAATTGAGTGTATGTAAACTTCTGACCCACTGGGAATGTTATGAAATAAAAGCTGAAATAAATCATTCTCTCTACTCTTATTCTGACATTGTACATTCTTAAAATAGTGGTGATCCTAACTGACCTAAGACAAGGAATTTTTACTAGGATTAAATGTCAGGAATTGTGAAAAACAGTTTAATTGTACTTGGCTAAGGTGTATGTAATCTTCTGACTTCAACTGTAGGTCTCCAATGTTTTCTCCTAAGGATAAATGTTGTGTTATTGCTCTTTGTCCATGCAAAAGCCTAAAACTCTCTTTACTCTCTCCACCCTCCTGTCTGTTCTCATCTGCAGTATGTGCAGTACCTGGAGAAGAGGTTCCTGTGGTGTGCCTACTGGGTAGGTTTGGGCATCCTGTCCTCAGTAGGCCTTGGGACTGGCCTGCATACCTTCCTGCTATACCTGGTAAGTAAGAGAACCACCCTTCCCTTGCCTGTCAGCTGTGCCATCAAAAATGTAAGCTAACTTATCGTGCTCAGACATTGGAAAAGCCTGCTGTATCTCTGTAAATCAAATCAAAGTTTATTTGTCACGTGCGCTGAATACAACCTTACAGTGAAATGCTTACTTACAGGCTCTAACCAATAGTGCAAAAAAGGTATTAGGTGAACAATCGGTAGGTAAAGAAATAAAACAACAGTAAGAAGACAGGCTATATACAGACACTGGTTAGTCAGGCTGATTGAGGTAGTATGTAGATATGGTTAAAGTGACTATGCATATATGATGAACAGAGAGTAGCAGTAAAAGAGGGGTTGGTGGGTGGGACACAATGCAGATAGCCCGGTTAGCCAATGTGCGGGAGCACTGGTTGGTCGGCCCAATTGAGGTAGTATGTACATGAATGTATAGTTAAAGTGACTATGCATATATGATAAACGGAGAGTAGCAGCAGCGTAAAAAAGGGGGTTGGGGGGACACACAGTGCAAAAAGTCCGGGTAGCCATTTGATTACCTGTTCAGGATTCTTATGGCTTGGGAGTAAAAACTGCTGAGAAGCCTTTTTGTCCTACACTTGGCACTCTGGTACTGCTTGCCATGCGGTAGTAGAGAGAACAGTCTATGGCTGGGGTCTTTTACAATTTTTAGGGCCTTCCTCTGACACAGCCTGGTGTAGAAGTCCTGGATGGCAGGCAGCTTAGCCCCAGTGATGTACTGGGCCGTACGCACTACCCTCTGTAGTGCCTTGCGGTCAGAGGCTGAGCAGTTACCGTACCAGGCAGTAATGCAACCAGTCAGGATGCTCTCGATGGTGCAGCTGTAGAACCTTTTTAGGATCTCAGGACCCATGCCAAATCTTTTTAGTTTCATGAGGGGCAATAGGCTTTGTCGTGCTTTCTTCACAGCTGTCTTGGTGTGTTTGGACAATTCTAGTTTGTTGTTGATGTGGACACCAAGGAACTTGAAGCTCTCAACCTGCTCCACTACAGCCCCATCGATGAGAATGGAGGCGTGCTCGGTCCTCCTTTTCCTGTAGTCCACAATAGTATTAACTTTTTTTTTTTTGAGAACGCTGGTACAGTATGTGACTTTGGATGTTTTTGTGAGCCTGTTAGCTCTGCTTGTTGTTCCATAACTAGCACGATAGACCAACAAAAAAAATTGTAGTTGCGGTGAATTAGTTTACAGGCTTGTGCTTGTCCTCTTTGACCTAGAGGGACACATTTTGTGCACAGGGTATTTCCATCATTTGAGTCACCACTGCCAGAAACTTAATACATATCCACAGTTTGTCCAGTGGGTGGCCTCATACATCCTATCTCATTCTTTCAGTGTGTTCAGTTCTTCATAGATCTGGTCCAAATAGAACTGCCATTCACCTCTGTGGCCAAGTTTTTCTATTTGGACTAAGTCCAGATAACTTTTGATGAACTGGGTGCGAAAGTCTGGGTAGCCATTTGATTAGCTGTTCAGGAGTCTTATGGTTTGGGGGTGGAAGCTGTTTAGCTCTTGGACCTATACTTGGCGCTCCGGTACTGCTTGCTGTTTGGTAGCAGGGAGAACCATCTGACTAGGGTGTCGGGAGTCTTTCACAATTTTTAGGGCCTTCCTCTGACACCGCATGGTATAGAGGTCCTGGATGTCATGGCTTGGCTCCGATGATGTGCTGGGCAATTATTATTATATTTTTTTTATCGCTCTGACATTGCTGCAAATGCAATCGAAAATCAAACACTTCATGAGAGCCCTGGCATTCAGTTTGAGGGGAATATGATCACCTGTTGGGCAGCGAGAACCAGCTCCTCATAGTTGGGTGATGCATGGAATTAAATGTGTTCCTGTAAGCCTATGTTTTGCAACATTTCTATAGGCTATGCAATTGTTTTCTCACGCAGAGTTTTGATGGTCTCCATTTAAAAAGAGGATCCAATCAGCTTTCTCTAGACTAGGCTGACTTTATTTCTCAACTTTCCTAATATTAATCACATTGCTTCGCTTTACAACCGGAGTAGCCTACCTGGCTGACATGAAAATTAAACGCGGGAAAGTGTCCTCCATTCGCTATTCAAGTGCATATGGATGACATGTCTTTTTTTCTGCGTCTGTTCCGACAGGTGCTTGATAATGGCCCATTTCTAAATCAACTAATTTCACAGACACTGTTTGGTATACGTAAAGACGAGATTAAATTGACAGTGTAATGGGTGAGAATATTATGATTATCACTTGTGAATGATGCCCAGCGTGTGTAGTCTAAGGCAAATCAGTCACATGCATCATGTAGCCTAGTCCATAGGCCTATATGTTTTGATAAGGTTTGTATCACAACTAAAATGGCCAAATGTCTAAGCATAGCCTTTAGCCTACAGAGTTGTGAAACATGTACTTATCATTGCAGTCATTGCACAATCGAGTTTGAAAACAGTTTTGACTGGCCAATATTTAAGAGGATCCCAGCTTTCTCGTGCTGCTATATTTATTGCTCAACTCTTAAAATGTAATCACATTAAACCTCTTTTATAACTGGCGTAGCTTACCTGGCATATTAAAAACGGAACCGAGGGAAGCGCTTCCTCCATTCGCTATTCAAGTGCAGGCTGCTTTTTTTTTTTTGTGTGCCATTCAACAACAAAAATAATCACACATGCACGGAGTGTACAAAACATTACAAACACCTGCTCTTTCCATGAGACTGACCAGGTGAAGGCTATGACCTCTTATTGATGTCACTTGTTAAGTCCACTTCAATCAGTGTAGATGAAGGGTAGGAGGCTGGTTAAAGAAGGATTTCTAAGCCTTGAGACAATTGAGACTTGGATTGGGTATGTATAGTGTGTCCAGACCCCTTGGCTTTTTCCACATTTTATGTTACAGCCTAATTCTAAAATTGACAACTTAAAAAAAAAATGTTATCCATCTACACAAAATACCCCATAATGACAAGGTAAAAACAGGTTTTTAGAAATGTTTGCAAATGTGTTAAAAATAAAGATACCTTTACATATGTATTCAGACCCTTTGTTATCAGACTCAAATTGAGCTCGGGTGCATCCTGTTTCCATTGATGATCCTTGAGATGTTTGTACAACTTGATTGGAGTCCACCTGAGGTACATTCAATTGATTGGACATGATTTGGAAAGCACACACCTGTCTATATAAGGTCTCACAGTTGACAGTGCATGTCAGAGCAAAAACCAAGCCCTGAGGTCGAAGGAATTGTCTGTAGTGTTCCGAGACAGGATTGTGTCGATTGTGTTGCAGCATTGAAGATCCCCAAGAACACAGTGGCCTCCATAATTTTTAAAATGAAGAAGGTTGGAACCACCAAAACTCTTCCTAGAGCTGAGCAATTGGGGGAGAAGGGCCTTGGTCAGGGATGTGACCAAGAACCTGATGGTCACTCTGACAGAGCTCTAGGGTTCCTCTGTGGAGATGGGAGAACCTTCCAGAAGGACAACCATCTCTGCAGCACTCCACCAATCAGGCCTTTATGGTAGTGTCCAGATGGAAACCACTCGTCAGTAAAAGGCACATGAAAGGGGGATACCTAGTCAGTTGTACAACTGAAATGTCTTCTGCATTTAACCCAGCCCCTCAATCAGAGCGGTGCGGGGGGCTGCCTTAATCGACATCCACGTCTTTGGCGAAAGCCCGCTTGGAGTTTGCCAAAGGGCACCTAAAGGACTCTGACCATTAGAAACAAGATTATCTGGTGTGATGAAATCGAGATTTAACTCTTTGGCCTGAATGCCAAGAGTCAAGTCTGGTGAAACGTGGCACCATTCTTATGGTAAAGCATGGTGGTGGCAGCATCATGCTGTGATGTTTTTCAGCGGCAGGGACTGGGAGACTAGTCAGGATCGAGGGAAAGATGAACGGAGCAAAGTACAGAGATCCTTAATGAAAACCTGCTCCAGCTTGAGAGGATCTGCAAAGAAGAATGGGAGAAACTCTCCAAGTACAGGTGTGCCATGATTGTAGCGTCATACCAAAGAATACTCAAATCAAATTTTATTTGTCACATACACATGGTTAGCAGATGTTAATGCGAGTGTAGCGAAATGCTTGTGCTTCTAGTTCCGACAATGCAGTAATAACCAACGAGTAATCTAACCTAACAATTCCACTACTACTACCTTATACACACAAGTGTAAAGGGATAAAGAATATGTACATAAAGATATATGAATGAGTGATGGTACAGAACGGCATAGGCAAGATGCAGTAGATGGTATAGAGTACAGTATATACATATGAGATGAGTAATGTAGGGTATGTAAACATAAAAGTGCATAGTTTAAAGTGGCTAGTGATACATAATTTCCATCAATTCCCATTATTAAAGTGGCTGGAGTTGAGTCAGTATGTTGGCAGCGGCCACTAAATGTTAGTGGTGGCTGTTTAACAGTCTGATGGCCTTGAGATAGAAGCTGTTTTTCAGTCTCTCGGTCCCTGCTTTGATGCACCTGTACTGACCTCGCCTTCTGGATGATAGCGGGGTGAACAGGCAGTGGCTCGGGTGGTTGTTGTCCTTGATGATCTTTATGGCCTTCCTGTGACATCGGGTGGTGTAGGTGTCCTGGAGGGCAGGTAGTTTGCCCCCAGTGATGCGTTGTGCAGACCTCACTACCCTCTGGAGAGCCTTACGGTTGTGGGCGGAGCAGTTGCCGTACCAGGCGGTGATACAGCCCGACAGGATGCTCTCGATTGTGCATCTGTAGAAGTTTGTGAGTGCTTTTGGTGACAAGCCGAATTTCTTCAGCCTCCTGAGGTTGAAGGCGCTGCTGCGCCTTCTTCACAACGCTGTCTGTGTGGACCAATTCAGTTTGTCTGTGATGTGTACGCCGAGGAACTTAACTCTAGGCTGTAATCGCTGTCAGAGGTACTTAAAGTACTGAGTGAAGGGTCTGAATACTTATGTAAATTTGAGTTATTTTATGTATTCATTTGTAAAAATGTCAACTTTTTTGCTTTGTGTGTAGATTGGGGGGGGGGGGGGGTGATGATCTATTTCAGAAAAAGGCTTTAACATAACAAAGTGAAAGTCAAGGGGTCTGAATACTTTCCCAATGCACAGTATGTTAGACATTGAGAGTGAATGGGCAAGCTGAAAGATTACTATCAGCTAAAAACAAGAAGCGGCTCCAGTGGGCACACAATCAACAAAACTAGACAATTGAGTGGAAAAACATTGCATGGAACATGACAGCGAGTTTAGCCGAAAATTAACAATGGATTTATTGTGATGGTGTTGGCTATATTAAATGGATTTATTAGACATTTTTAAAATGTAATGTTCCAAAGGTCTGTATAAGTGGCCTGTCTGTGTGGAAGCCCAGAGATGTTAAGTGTTAATTAACAGTCAATTACCTTGAGACCGGCAGTTATTTATTACCAGCTGACAATTTCATGATCGCCACAGCCCTAGTTTCTGATGAGTGAAAGTGAACAGTGTGACTGTGGTTGAGTCACGCTCCTTCCTCTCTGTGGTTTGTTTGTGACATCCATCTTGGCTGTGGGGAAATGAAGCATTCAACTGTGATGAAGACAAGTGATTCTACCGAGGTCCCCACTTTTTCAGTGACATGGCCATTGTTCACTAGATCTTATGATGTACCCTTGAGTCAACAGCTCCACATTTACAAATAGGAAATTGAAAGGTTTCTACTAAACTTTTGAAATAGCTGCTTTGAAAATACAATTTTACTTTTGTAGCCTTTCCAATTATATGCCTAACTACCCATTTTCCTCACTACACACACTACCCAAACCCACTAGTAGAGACGGGCCTGTGAACCACAGCCTATGGTAGTGTTGGTGGTGTTGACCTCACGACGTGTCATCTTCCATAGATGTGTGTATGACCTCATTCCCTTTCCCACATCTCTCCACTCGATGTGAGGGAGGCTATTTCCATCAGCTTTCAGTCATATTCTCCAAAATGAGAATGTAGCTGTTTAATGCAACTTACAAACACTCAAATTATCCTATATGAATTAATGCAGTGTCATGATTTCTATAGCAGTAGGCCTACTTTTTATTGTATAAATGTAAATGTGGATATTACCAGTATGTTATTTGAATCAAGGCATCACTAAAATATCAACCACTTGTGTAAATATGTGCTGCTATATGAGAGTGCTATATATGAGACTGTTTTTTGGAAACAATGTCTCCTAATATCTAGAGAAGAGCGAGGTTGTGCTCCCTGCTAAAATAGGCTTTGTGCACACTTTACCAGACACATAATTCAGAGGTGAGGTCAACATATTGAAAAGTCCCTAGTTGAAGGGTGCCAGAAACATCTGCCCTCTGAAGAGCTGCTATGGATTTACCTAAGACCTAAAGAATTAGATACCCCATAGTTAGGAGCGGAGATATTTTGCTGGGCATTACAAGCATAATTGTATGATTCATGAGTCTGGTCATGCTGGATTCAGATGGAAATGTAGGGACTGTGTTTTCGTATTTTGCTAAACAAAGGAAATCAAACAAGGCAATAGCCACTGTGAGTTTAATTTGCTATGTTTCTAGGATTATTTCTAAATAATGGAAAGGTGTTGTCTTATCATTGATTCACCATCATGGTGAAACAAGTATAGATTTGTAACGGAATGAAAGGCATTGATTGAGACCTTGTGAACACGTATTGTGAAAAGAAGACTCCTCAGCATGTTTGCTCGTTCTCTCGAGGAGAGCTATGGGGATCAGCACTGACTAATTGTCTTCTATCTCCTGTCACCGTGGTATCTCAACAGGAGGCATAATAGACCTCCTGTGCTGTGTTTTCAGGTGCCCTGACTGCCAATGAAGCCAGGTGGCTAAGCCTGGGCTCTGATTAATGGAGCTGCATACCGGGCTGTGTGTGTGCGAGAGCAATATGGACAAATCCATATTGTGATAAATTGACTCTTTTTTTTGTGATGACGACTTCTTTTTGGGAGTGTGCTAGACCTGGGCGACATGTACAAAAAGTCATATTGCGATTAATGTTACGGTTTTGCTCTAACAACAAACAATTTTATTTTATGGACAGTTACTTTACATTAGCACCACGGCTCTAGCATTTTTTTCCAGTGCCAGGTAAGACAATTGAGGTAGTCTATGATTTATAAAAAATAAATAAATAATAATAATAAAAAAAGAGGCTATTTCATCGAGCACATCCAGCAAATGCATGATTTTATATTTTGATGTGCAGCCTGTCAAAATAGGATCTGGAATTATCAGATGTATTTTTTTTTGGTTTGGTTTGATTTGGTTCCATCCAGCCCCTTTTCCCCAAATTACCGTGTGAAGGAAATAAATTCCCTGTAAACGGTAATATATTCTGCCTTTGTCATCCTTACCCGCACCTGCAGTCACATACCTCTTTCACTCCACGGGGAGTTGAGTGTAGCAGGGTGTTGCGTTCCCTCCAAGAGGCGTGCGTAACACTATATAGCAATGTAGACTGATTAGCCTACATTTTCTGATAAATTAATCAATGTCCTTCAAAAACTTTCCAGCGCTAGGCCTAGGCTACTTGTAGGCAAATAGTGCTCTGCTCCGTGGGCACATCAAAACTATACTACAGCCTACTCCGGTTGTAAAGTGGTGCCATGAACTCAATATTAAGAGGCGAGAAATATGTTGACATACTTAAAGAATGTTGTGACTCTCCTCTCTATAACTATACTGAACAAATATATAAACGCAACATGCAACAATTTCTAAAATGTTACTGAGTTAGTTCCCATTAGGAAATCAGTCAATTGAAATTAATTAATTAGGCCCTAATCTATGGATTTCACATGACCGGGAATACAGATATGCATCTGTTGGTTACAGATACCTTTATAAAAACAAAAAGGTAGGGGAGTGGATCAGAAAACCAGTCAATATTTGGTTTACCACCATTTGCCTTATGCAGTGTGACACATCTCCTTCGCAGAGTGGATCAGGCTGTTGATTGTGGAATGTTGGCCCACTCCTCTTCAATGGCTGTGCGAAGTTGCTGGATATTGGCGGGAACTGGAACACGCTGTTGATCCAGAGCATCCCAAACATGCTCAATGGGTGATATGTCTGAGTATGCAGGCCATGGAAGAACTGTGACATTTTCAGCTTCCAGGAATTGTGTACAGATCCTTGCGACATGCTGTGCATTATCATGCTGAAACATGAGGTGATGGTGGCAGATGAATGGCACGACAATGGGCCTCAGGATCTCATCATGGTATCTCTGTGCATTCAAATTGCCATCAATAAAATGCAATTGTATTCATTGTGTGTAGCTTATGCCTGCCGGTACCATAACCCCACCACCACCATGGGGCACTTGGTTCACAACATTGACAACAGCAAACTGCTCGCCCACACAACACCATACACATGGTCTGCGGTTGTAAGTTCGGTTGGACGAACTGCCAAATTCTCTAAAACTACGTTGGAGGCAGCTTATGGTAAGAGAAATTACCATTAAATATCTGGCAACAGCTCTGGTTGACAATCCTGCAGTCAGCATGCCAGTTGCATGCTTCCTCAACATGAATGATCATGCTGTTTTAATCAGCTTCTTGATATGCCCCACCTGTGAGGTGTGTGTGGATTATCTTGGCAAAGGAGAAATGCTCACTAACAGGGATGTAAACAAATTTGTGCCCAAATGTGAAGTTTTTTGTGCGTAAGGAACATTTTGGGGATCTTTTATTTCAGCTCATGAAACATGGGACCAACACTTCACTTTTTGCGTTTTTAATGTTTTTGTACAGTGTAGAACCACAGTTGCATTGAACTCTGCAATATTTTGAGCAACGGGCATACATTGCATTTGGAAAGTATTCAGAACCTTTCCCTTTTTCCACATTTTGTTATGTTACAGCCTTATTCTAAAATGGATTTAATAAAAACATTTCCTCATCAATCTATACACACACTACCCCATAATGACAAAGTGAAAACAGGTTATTTTAACATTTTTGCTAATTTATGAATAAAATAAACTATGTAAATGTGTAAGTATTTAGACCCTTAGCTATGAGACTCGAAATTGAGCGCCAGTGCATCCTGTTTCCATTGATCATCCTTGATGTTTTTATATCTTGATTGGAGTCCAACTGTGGTAAATTGATTGGACATGATTTCAGAAGGTCTATATAAGGTCTCACATTAGACAGTGCATGTCAGAGCAAGAACCAAGCCATGAGGTCGAAAGAATTGTCCGTAGAGCTCCGAAACAGGATTGGCAAGGCACAGATCCAAAAAAATTCTGCAGCATTGAAGGTCCCCAAGAACAGTGGCCTCCATCATTCTTAAATGGAAGAAGTTTGGAACCACCAAGACTCTAACAAAAGCTGGATGGCCAGACAAACTGAGAAATCAGGGGAGTAGAGTCTTGGCCAGGGAGGTAACCAAGAACCCGAATGTCCCTCTGACAGAGCTCAAGAGTTCTTCTGTGGAGATGGGAGAACCTTCCAGAAGGACAATCATCTCTGCAGCACTCCACCAAATCAGGTATTTATGGTAGTGGCCAGACAGAAGCCACGCAGTAAATGCCACATGACAGCCCGCTTGAAGTTTTGCTAAAAGGCACTTAAAGTACTCAGACCATGAGAAACAAGCTTCTCTGGTCTGATGAAACCAAGATTGAACTCTTTGGCCTGAATGCCAAGCGTCACGTCTGGAGGAAACCTGGCACGATCCCTACAGTGAGCATGGTGGTGGCAGCATGCTGTGTGATGTTTTTCAGTGGCAGGGACTGGGAGACTAGTCAGGATCGAGGGAAAGCTGAACATAGCAAAGTACAGAGATCCTTGATGGAAAAACTGCTCCAGAGCGCACAGGACCTCAGACTGGGATGAAGGTTCACCTTCCAACAGGACAATGACCCTAAGCACACAGCAAAGACAACGCAGGAGTCTCGAATGTCCTTGAGTGGCCCAGCCAGAGCCTGGACTTGAACCCGATCAAACATCTCTGGAGAGACCTGAAAATAGCTGTGCCGCAACGCTCCCCATCCAACCTGACAGATCTTGAGAGGATCTGCAGAGAATAATGGGATAAACTCCCCAAATTACAGGTGTGCCAAGCTTGTAGCGTCATACCCAAGAAGACTTGAGGCTGTAATCACCGCCAAATGTGCTTCAACAAATTACTGAGTAAAGGGCCTGAATACTTATGTAGATGTGATTATTTGTTTTTTATTTTTAAATTTGCCCCACAAAAATAACGTATTTTTGCTTTGTCATGAGGTATTGTGTGTAGATTGAAGGGGTAAAAACAATTTCATCAATTTTAAATTAAGGCTGTAACGTAACAATGTGGAAATTGTCAAGGGGTCTGAATACTTTCCGAATGCACTGTATTCTTGTGCTTCTCAGAATACATCTCTCCGTCCTCCGTGCGCACAGTCGGGAGAGGGAGTGAGTCGGCAGCCGGCAGGGACCAACAATGTGTAGGCTATTACTGTTGACCAAATAATAGTTTTAGAACAATCTTTAGGAACGTTGTGTAGCAAAATCACAGACTTACCAATGTAAGCAAAATGCTTTGGTAAGAAGGTGATGTCTGTAATTTTCGGTTTATCATCCCAGCTCTATTGTGTCTCAACTGTCCAGGTTCAGTTGAATTATGGAATGCCCATCCATCCTCTGGCTCTCAGGGTCCACACATAGCATCAGTCACCCTGGCTGCGTACGAGTGTGGGTCTACAGACTTCCCCGAGCCCCCCTACCCAGACCAGATCATCTGCCCAGAGGCAGGAGGAATGGAGGGCAGCATCTCACTCTGGTCCATCATCTCAAAGGTCCGGCTGGAGGCCTGTATGTGGGTGAGGAAACGTGTCTTTATTCAACTAAAGTCTAGGTTCATCGTTCTAGTGAACTCTATGGGGCGGTTTCCTGGACACAGATTAAGCCTAGTCCTGGACAAAAAAAAACACACGCTTAATGGATAATGTCCATTAAAAAGTTTATTTTGATTTTTAAATTGTCCAGGACTTAATCTGTTCCTTGGGAAACCGCTCCTTTTGGGTTTAGAACAATAAGGGCATCTTTAGTGCTCAACATTGGTTGACATCACGTATTCTCAACTATGACATCTACCATAGAGCTATGCCTGACTCTGGTATGAGCCAGAGTATGAATCAGTGCTAAGCTAACCCAGTGTGTGACTGTCTCTCCAGGGTGCAGGCACAGCCATTGGGGAGTTGCCGCCCTACTTCATGGCTCGAGCGGCCAGGCTATCTGGAGCAGACCCAGATGACGAAGACTATGAGGAGTTTGAGGAGATGCTGGGGCAGGCAGAGACTGCTCAGGTGAGTGGGGACTCTGTTTTCCCCTCTGAGTGTAGTAGCCTGCCTCTTGAATGCCCCATTCCACCCAAATCTGTGGAGTCCTATATTCTCTCCTTCAGTCTTTGATTTTAGGATTTGACTCTACTTAACTGTCCATCACTATCTACTGACTTCTCTATCTGGCCTGTGATTGGCCTCCAGTTATCACATGACTTCTCTGAAAGCCCCTCCCACCATTTCCAGTAAGGGCATTGCTAGTGGAGTGAGTCACGGTGAAACAAGCTCCCCTGTAATCATCCCGGAGGCATTTCTTTTCATGATCCTTTCATTTGTGGGACAGGCAATGTGAACAGGCTACTGACAACATGACTGCCCCTTACGGTGGGGGGGGGGGGGGTGTAGTGTACACACAGTGCATTCGGAAACTATTCAGACCCCTTGACTTTTTCCACATTGTTACGTTTCAGCCTTATTCTAACATTCATTCAATCATTTTTTCCCCTCATCAATCTACACAATGACAAAGCAAAAATTGTTTTTTAGAAATGTTTGCAAATATGTTGTGACTTTACTTTCATTAATCTGATGACTGTCATTTAATCAACTGTTTAATTGTTGCTAGATTTAAATAAAGTCTTTAATCATGTAACAATTAACTCATTAGGATTTGGGGCACCATGGAACAAGTTGTTTAGCATTACCACCTTCTGAATTAAACTGTAAAGGTCTTTAACTATAACATCGATAAACAGTCATCTTATTAATCATTACCTCTTATCAAATACTCATTCTGAACGATCGTGACCTTGGATCTGCAAAAAACCCAGCTTTGCGCATTATTCAGTACTACACAAATTGGTTTAATCATTTTATTTACTAGCTAACTATATAATAACACAGAATACACACACTTATGAGACAAAGGTCCCTAGTGGACTGAAAGAAATGACGGCTTGTTACACCATAATGGAGAGGGGGGGAAGAGAAAAAGGCACACTTATTGTCGAGATTTCAGATTTCCTAAAAAAGTAATTATTTGGTCCATCCAGTTTTTAATATCATCACAAAATGAAAAGCAATATTACATTCGTTTTCCATAGTTCCCCACTGACCATTTCCCACATCATTACGTTAGAAATAGTGTTCCGTTGTTCACTTTCTGGATGTTAGAGTTTTGGGTGGGCAAAAGTGTCTGATCAGACATTCCTTTGGTTGATACTAAAGAGCAAGAGAGCCCACTCGGACTTAATTTAGCTGTCACCCCTTGCGGGTGGGATAGGGTTTGGTTATTGTCAGCCATTGTCAAGCTGCTCTGACCCATTGTGATCCTCACATGACAGTCATTACAAATAATAAAAAATAATATATTTACATAAGTATTCAGACCCTTTACTCAGTACTTTGTTGAAGCACCTTTGGCAGCGATTACAGCATCGAGTCGTCTTGGGTATGACACTACAAGCTTGGCACACCTGTATTTGGGGAGTTTCTCCCATTTCTTCTCTGCAGATCCTCTCAAGTTCTGTCAGGTTGGATGGGGAGCGTCGCTGCCCAGCTATTTACAGGTCTCTTCAGAGATGCTCGGTCGGGTTCAAGTCTGGGCTCTGGCTGGGCCAGAAGGACTTTGAGAGACTTGGCCCGAAGCCACTCCTGCATTGTCTTGCCTGTGTGCTTAAGGTCGTTGTCCTGTTGGAAGGTAACCTTCGCTCCAGTCTGAGGTCCTGAGCGCTCTGGAGCAGGGATCTCTGTACTTTGCTCGGTTCATCTTTCCCTCGATCCTGACTAGTCTCCCAGTCCCTGCCGCTGAAAAACATACCCACAGCATGATGCTGCCACCACCATGCTTCACCGTAGGGATGGTGCCAGGTTTCTCCAGACGTGACACGTGACACTTGGCATTCAGGCCAAAGAGTTCAATCTTGGTTTCATCAGACCAGAGAATCTTGTTTCTCATGGTGTGAGAGTCTTTTAGGTGCCTTTTTGGCAAACACCAAGCGGGCTGTCATGTGCCTTTTACTGGAGTGGCTTCCATCTGGCCACTCTACCATAAAGGCCTGATTTGGTGGAGTGCTGCAGAGATGGTTGTCCATCTGGAAGGTTCTCCTATCTCCACAGAGGAACTCTAGAGCTGACCAAGGCCCTTCTCCCCTGATTGCTCAGCTCTAGGAAGAGTCTTGGTGGTTCTAAACTTCTTCCATTTAAGAATGATGGAGGCCACTGTGTTCTTGGACCTTCAATGCTGCAGAAATGTTTTGGTACTCTTCCCCAGATCTGTGCCTCGGCACAATCCTGTTTCTGAGCTCTACGGGCAATTCCTTTCCCCTCATGGCTTGGTTTTTGCTCTGACACGCACTGTGAGACCTTATATAGACAGTTGTGTGCCTTTCCAAATCATGTCCAACCAATTGAATGTACCACAGGTGGACTCCAAGTTGTAGAAACATCTCAAGGATGATCAATGGAAACAGGATGCACCTGAGCTCAATTTCGAGTCATGGCAAAGGGTCTGAATTATTATGTAAATAAGGTATTTCTGTAGAGACCTGAAAATAGCTGTGCAGCAATGCTCCCTATCCAATCTGACAGAGCTTGAGAGGATCTGCAGAGAAGAATGGAAGAAACTCTCCAAATAAAGGTGTGCCAAGCTTGTAGAGTCATACCCAAGAAGAGTTGAGGATGTTATTGTTGTGAAAGGTGCTTCAACAAAGTACTGAGTGAAGGGTCTGAATACTTATGTAAATTAGTTTTTAAATATACATTTGCAAATCTAAACCTGTTTTTGCTTTGTCATTATGGGGTGTTGTGTGTAGATTGAGGGGATGAAGACAATTTACAAAATTTTAGAATAAGGCTGTAACATAACCAAATGTTTTTTGTGGGTTTTTTTGCACCCTTACCATGAAACCCACAATATTTCACCTCCCTTTTGTAGTGTGTATCAATCAGATCAAATGAGTTCAATAGCTCTCTGCCAACAACTCTTGACTTGGATTTTTACCAGAGCTGCTAAAATAGATCAAAGGAAAAGATAATAGCCCATCTGATAGCATTTGTTATACCACATGAACTCTTTATCAAGTAACTCCTTTTTCAGAATTACATTAGACTTTTGCTTTTTATTTTGGTTATACTGTATCATTATTGATATATTATTGTAGAAGTTGTTTAATGTGTGAAGCATAAATTAATATTTGATTGTAAACTGAATTATGTTTTCAGGATTTTGTTACTAGAGCAAAACTGGGCGTTCAGAACATGGTGCAGAAAGTGGGATTCTTTGGGATTCTAGCCTGTGCCTCGGTAAATCCAAAACTACATCGCAGGCAACCTTTTGATGACTTGACTTGCACTCTTATCTAATACTGTTTTAAAATGTAGGCCTTTATTATTAAAGCGCATCGCTGAATATTGTACACTCGTGGCCGAAAGTATGTGGACACCCCTTCCAATTAGTGGATTCAGCTATTTCAGCCACACCGTTGCTAACAGTTGTACATAAGACACACAACCATGCAATCTCCATAGACAAACCTTGGCAGTATAATGGCCCGTACTGAAGAGCTGTGACTTTAAACGTGGCACCGTCATTTGATGCCACTTTTCCAACAAGTCAGTTCGTCAATTTTTTGGCCTGCTAGGGCTGCCCCAATCAACTGTAAGTGCTGTTATTGTGAAGTGGAAACGTCTAGGAGCAACAACGACTCAGCTGTGAAGTGGTAGGCCACAGAACGGGACTGCTGAAGTGCGTAGCTAGTAAAAATTGCCTGTCCTCGGTTGCAACACTCACTACTGTATTCCAAACTGCCTCTGGAAGCAACATCCGCAGCAATAACTGTTCTTCGGGAGATTCATGAATTTGGTTTCCATTGCCGAGCAGCTGCGCACACAAGCCTAAGATCACAATACGCAATGCCAAGCATCGGCTTGAGTGGTGTAAAGCTCGCCGCCTATGGAATCTGGAGCAGTGGAAATGCTCTCTGGAGTGATGAATCACGCTTCACCATCTGGCAGTCCCGACGGACGAATCTGGGTTTGGCGGATGCCAGGAGAACGCTACTTGCCCCAATGCATAGTGCTAACTGTAAAGTTTGGTGGAGGAGGAATAATGGTCTCTGGCTGTTTTTCATGGTTCAGGCTAGGCCCCTTAGTCCCAGTGAAGGGAAATCTTAACGTTACAGCATACACTGACATTCTAGACGATTCTGTGCTTCCAACATGTGGCAACAGTTTGGGGAAGGCCCTTTCCTGTTTCAGCATGAGAATGCCACCATGCACCATACAAAGCGAGTTCCATACAGAAATGGTTTGTCGAGATCGGTGTGGAAGAACTTGACTGGCCTCCACAGAGCCCTGACCTCAACCCCATCAAACACCTTTGGGATGTATTGGAACGCTGACTGCGAGCCAGGTCTAATCGCCCAACATCAGTGCCCGACCTCACTAATGCTCTTGTGTGAATGGAAGCAAGTCCCCGCAGAAATGTTCTAACATCTAGTGGGAAGCCGTCCCAGAAGAGTGGAGGCAGTTATAGCAGCAAAGGGGGGACCAACTCCATATTTAATGCCCATGATTTTGGAATTTGACGAGCAGGTGTCCACATACTTTTGGCCATGTAGTGTATGTTTGTTACAATGAAGTTATGACAATGAAGGTAGAATTCGAATGCACTCTATTACAGAATATATTTTGACGTGTTACGACCTGTCTTTCAGATCCCTAATCCTCTGTTTGACCTTGCTGGTATAACATGTGGCCACTTCCTGGTACCATTTTGGACCTTCTTTGGAGCGACTCTTATTGGGAAAGCCATCATCAAGATGCACATACAAGTAAATATTTTAGTTGTACTTAACAATTAGACACATGGACATTGTCCGAATATTTTCCGTTGGCTGTAATTCTGTGTTTTTGAAGTACTTTTAGTGCTGCTATTGAAGACCATTCCAGATGAAATGAGTATGGAGAGCACTTTAACGAGAACCATTGCTTTTTGTAAACCAGATCAAACTCTTAGTTGTCGGCTGTATTGTTGAGTCTGCCACGGTGACTAATCTACTCCCAGACTGTGTGTCTCTGTGAGTTGTGGTGGTGAGAGCTGATCCTGTGGTACCAGCCAGTGATCTCACCAGTTCTGACAAAGCCCTCCAGGGTTGAGGACCAGGGTCCGGGGGGGATGCTTTGTGCTTTCTCCTAAGACCTCAAGGGTCTTTTACTGTCCAGACTTGGCTGGGACGGCATGTGTCACTGTGTTCAAAGCAGACACAGGATATATCCCCCACCTCGGGGGAGATGATGAGTCAGGTTTTCATTCTCTGTCTGAGACTGATCACTAATCACCCAGTTGATTAATTTGTCTCCCCACAGAAACTGTTTGTTATCATAACGTTCAGCAAGCACATAGTGGAACAGATGGTGTCTCTGATCGGGTGAGTATGTGTCTTTGTTAATGTATGTGTATAGATGAAGAGAGGTGCTTTGCCCGGTTAGCATCCTTCCTCTGTGCTTTAATGGGAGCAGGGCTCCACATTTTTTGTTTGTCCTCTTGTTATGTAATAATCACATCAAAATATCAAACAATTACTCTGATCAGAATTGGATCAGAGGCCAAAGTTGGATTAATATTCTAATCTGTTTTTAATGTACATTAAACATATGTTAAAGCCTACATGTCAAAGTGTAGGTGATATGCATGTTGGGATGAGTTGGACCACAGAGAGAAGGAAAAGCAGCCAACAAGTGCTCAGCATATGTGGGAACTCCTTCAAGACTGTTGGAAAAGCATTCCAGGTGAAGCTGGTTGAGAGAATGCTAAGAGTTTGCAAAGCTGTCATCAAGGCAAAGGGTGGCAACTTTGAAGAATCTCAAATATAAAATATTTGGATTTGTTTAACACTTTGGGTTACTACATGATTCCATGTGTTATTTCATAGTTGATGTCTTCACTATTATTCGACAACGTAGAACATTTAAAAATCTATATATAGAAAAACCCTGGAATGAGTAGGTGTCCTAACATTTGACTGATACTGTATATGTGCAGCGGTTGTATGAATTTAGGATTATACGTTTGAAACCAGTTTTGCTGATGGATTGATCATTCCCATTCTGAACAAATGGCATCAAAAGCATAACCTCAAAGTCAGATGTGTGTGTGTTTTGCCCCCTCCATTAAGGTTATTTCCCTTACACAGAAACTAATCCCCCACATAGGTGGTCAGCCAGCCTTGTGGGGTCTTCTCAGATGGAATGTCTTCTGTTCTGTTCTGACTCACAGCAGTTTAGCTTTGACTGCACCAGAATCTTCTCCACAGCAGCAGGGAAACAAAATAACTGCAGGGTTTATTTAAGAACAATAAATCACTTCCATATTACACATCTAACAACTTCCTTGGCTTTTTCTTCTCACCATTTTTTAAATCATTAACAAATCAAATTTAAAATCGTACTCACAACTAATGATTTTATTTAACTGGGCAAGTCGGGTAAGAACAAATTCTTATTTACAATGACGGCCAAACCCTCCCCTAACCCGGACGATGCTGGGCCAATTGTGAGCCGCCCTATTAGTTTATAGTGCCGTCTTATTCACAGTTAAAATTAGTTGCATGAGAATAACCCTTGCTTGCTACCATTGCAATTGGTTGACTGGTCTGACTCGCTATGATGTGTTACACTGGTGCTTGAATGCTGAATTGGGACTTTTTGTAATTGCAGCAGTTTGTCAGTCAGTTAGCCTGGGAATGGGCTTGCCATATCCCTTAAGATCAGCGATTACAGTTACCTGTAACTTTTCTAACCCTGATAGTAAATAGTATTGAAATGGTTTAGTCAAGTTTTAAATGTGGAAGTTTATATTAACACCTGAATTAAAACTAAACTCTGATTGTATCCATATTTATATTCTATTTAATTATGGTTGTGATACATTGATTAGACTATTCCAATTATTGTTGGTATAGTGCTGTCAACTACAAATGATTGTGGATTTATTAAGGTACAGTACCTCACGGTCTGAGGGTTCTCTTCCAATTAAATTGTCTGCATTCTCTAACTATAATCTTAAGAGCCCCTATGAACTGGGTGACCCACAGTGATCTAATCCTTTGCGCTATCTCCCATATATGGACAGTCATATTGATGAACACGCCTAGTTTGTTCTGTTTCCACCCATAAGACTGTGATGACAGCATATCGAGTCACTTCCTGGTTATTGGGCTCAGACTGGTTTCCTATAGGAACCTCCGGGATAAATAAGAGCGATGGGGAGGACTGCCTCACTTCACTCTGCTGCGTGCTCCCAGCAACTACACTTGCAGTGTGAACTCCCAGCTTGAGGCCTAACTAGAAACACATAGGAAATGGAACTCTCAACATCCTGAGCAATGGACTGTTCTCTTTAAACCCTGGTCTATTGGACCAAGGGTTCCCTCTACACAGCCTAATTATTTTACCATGTGAAGGGATACTGCTGGTATGTACTCTGGGATATAATCATGTCTCCGTCTTTGCCTCTCTTTTCCCCTCCTCGTATCTCCCCTGCCTGTGGATGTCCTTGCCCTGCCACTGTGTCAGGTCTCTGCCGAGGGTAGGTCCCTCCATACAGAAGCCCTTCAGTGAGTACTTGGAGGCCCAGAGGAGTAAACTCCACCACCACACTGGAGAAGGCACCCCGGCGGTAAGAGCACTACTACCATCATCCATCCTTTCTATGTCGAGACAAAGCATGTGATTGTATTGATTGGCAAGATAATACAAATTGTAATGTGTTAGTGTCAAAAGTGTAATATTCCTCTGTATGCATGTCTCTCTGCAGAGTGAGAACTGGCTGTCGTGGGTCTTTGAGAAGGTGGTTCTGGTCATGGTCTGTTACTTTATCTTCTCTATCATCAACTCCATGGCTCAGAGCTACGCCAAGCGACGACAACAGAGTCGGCAGCAGCGATACTCTGAGGAGAAAACCAAGTGACGAGACTCACCAACAGACCGTGCTGAGTCCCTCAGCTCTGTTTCAAACTAACCTCGCCCTTCCATTCTTAAGAGGCTGAACTGGCACTTTCCTGTGTTTCCTTACAGATGTATGTGCTGTTTGTTTGTCCCTCTTATGGTTTTATAGTTTCCCCTCATTTGTGTTTAGTGTGTGATTTTAATAATATAATGATAGGATATGAGCAGTGAAGCAGCAGTTGGATGTTAACTGTTTTGCTGGCAGCTATACCAGCTGCGATGCCTTATGCAAGGTGGAGGGTCCTACTTCCATTGAACACAGTTCTTAATCATGACTTGATTTGTAAATTTTTCACTGTATGGGTGGACTCTGTGCTGATATGATGCTAAGGATGTTTTCAGGGTTACATTTTTCTTGCGTTTTTGTCCCGTTGATCAGAAATAGGCCATCTGTCATTCGCGTTTCTTGGATTTGTTTGAAATTCAAGTTTGCAATTGGAAATAGCAATATCAAGTCGTCTCAACATGTTATTGATAGTTTGCACATCTTGGAAATATTTTTTGCGCAGTATGTATGCACATGCATTTAGAATGATCTGGACAAACTAACTTGAACCAAAACAGAACTTACATTACACTCGGCTAACTTGGTGTCATTTTTATTCTGTACATTTACTGAGTCTTTGATCAGAATATATAAAATGCCTAAATCATTTTTCTTGTTTCCATGTCTGAGTTTTTCCATCTATTTTACTCTTTGTAGGTCTAACTATGTAAACAATTGCTCCCATTGTAAGCTTGCCCCATGTTATTGTATAAAGCATCTTCTGCTGTTGAGTTAAGGATGCTTAGGCAATCAGACCACCAGGATAGAAAAAATGTTTGAACCTCTCAGAGAACTAACATCCAAAAGGTAAGTGTCAAGATTCTCCAATAGCAATCCGGATGCTTTTTGAAATTTGGTAAAATGTATTTAAAACAATCTTATGGAAAATATGGAGTTGATAAGTTGTAATTAGAAACTAGATATATATCATGGCTTATTGTTTTAAAGAAAGCAATGCTTATTGTCCTGTGGCAATGAGTTTCCTGAAGCTGGTTTGTATAGACTTGGTCCTGGTTGTTGCAGGTATTGTACTCCATCTCCCATCCTGTCAGATAGCTTATCAGACTGGTGTTGACTGTTTGAATCACATGGCGACAACGGTCTGTAAGCTGTCTGAAGTTCTGGGTATTAACCATCTGAAGAGTGCAGTCTTTTTACCATAGTCAAACTTTCAAGCATGTGTTAATTTCAGTACATTTGATTTGGTCCGTTAGCTACCAAACAACTTCCCAACAGACATTTGTAGGGCGTCATGGCTGTTGTGTGCATTTGTAGGTAATCAGTTGTCTTATCTGAGAAATCATGCTGTCTTCAATAAATCGCCTTGTTCATATAAAATGTTTTTTTATACCCCTCAAATGTACATGTCATTCATTCAACATGACTCCTTTGACCATTAGACACACATATTCTACTTGTACCAATCTCCTGTTCTTAAAATGCCAATATAGTATTACCTCTGTGCAAGTTAATTGGCTTAGGCAGGAATACAATATGATTGCGCTTTGTCTGCAATGCATGGTTTAAAGGCAATATTCAGAGAACACATTCGTAGTAAACGCTGCATATGATGGCTCTATTGGAAATTACCTTCAAAGTGCATTGTCCAAATCTGCGGTCGGATTGAATCCCAAACAGTATCTTACTTGTCCAAAGTTGACTAGCTAGGGATTACCTGTTCAGGAAATCTTCCTCTGAGTTCCCAAACTTAGTGTACAGATGAATGTAGGCCCTGTGGAAGCAGAGACACCACATCAATATGTGGAAACCCAATAACCTGGGAATGAGGCAGTTTAGAACAGTAAAATGCCATTACCAATCTTTTTGCAATGATTGACAATGACTCATCCTGTTGGAAAACATCAATATAAGTGAGCATGCATGCCTTTTTAAAAATTATTTGTACATGATGTGCCTAACCTTACCTGGAAGCAAACATATTATAGGCTTTCCACCCCATGTTGTCCAGAGGCCTCAGCAGAGCCTGGCTGTTGCTGACCAGTGTAGGATACTTATACTTGTTTAAGGGGACTGGGGTTTTCCACACGCTGAAAGCCAGGGGGTATATAGGGTTGGATCATGAAATCCACCTATAGATATAAAAACATTTGAAAGGAGTGTTGGATTCTAGAATGAATAAACCAGTATCTGTATTAATGTCTATTGTCCCATAATAGTTAGACACCTATGTACTGGTCTCTTACCTATCTCTGCTCTGTTCACATCCTTCCCCCGCAGTATGAGCAGGTTGGGGACGTCTTGAAGCCAGGTTGTCTGTGACTCCTGGTCCTCTACCCCTTCAGGCTGGAGAGAGGGTGCTCGCACCTGCCAGTCGATGCCTGAAAAATAACAATCCTCAGAGCATTAACATGAATATCTGGACATGGAACAGTAAACACGATGGAGAAGCTAGCTTATACTAACTATATTGTACAAACATGGCTACACACAAAAAAACAGAATACAGTGTATTTATGTTTAAACAGAATCAATATACAGTACCAGTCAAAAGTTTGGACACCTACTCAAGGGTTTTTTATTTTTACTATTTTCTACGTTGTCGAATAATAGTGAAGACATCAAAACTATGAAAAAACACATGGAACCATGTGGTAACCAAAAAAAGTGTAAAACAAATCAAAATATAATTTATATTTGAAATTCTTCAAAGTAGCCACCCTTTGCATTGATGACAGCTTTGCAAACTCTTGGCATTCTCTCAACCAGCTTCACGAAGAATGCTTTTCCAACAGTCTTGAAGGAGTTCCCACATATGCTGAGCACTTGTTGGCTGCTTTTCCTTCACTCTGCTGTCCAATTCATCCCAAACCAACTCAACTGGGTTGAGGTCGGATGATTGTGGAGGCCAGGTTATGATGCAGCACCATCACTCTCCTTGGTCAAATAGCCCTCACACAGCCTGGAGGTGTGCTTTGGGTCATTCTCCTGTTGAAAAACAAATGATAGTCCCACTAAACGCAAATCAGATGGGATGGCGTATTGCTGAAGAATGCTGTGGTAGCCATGCTGGTTAAGTGTGCCTTGAATTCTATATAAATCACTTACAGTCTCAGCAGCAAAGCACCATCACACCTCTGCATCACAGTGGGAACCACACATGCGGAGATCATCCGTTCACTTACTCTGCGTCTCACAAAGACACGGCGGGTGGACCCATAAATCTCAAATTAGGACTCATAAGACCAAAGCACAGATTTCCACCGGTCTAATGTCCATTTGTTTGTGTTTCTTGGCCCAAGAAAGTATCTTCTACTTATTGATGTCCTTTAGTAGTGATTTCTTTGCAGCAATTTGACCATGAAGGCTTGATTCACGCAGATAGCCCAAACCCAAATAGAGCTATCTTCTGTACACCACCCCTACCTTGTCACGACACAACTGATTGGCTCAAATGCATGAAGGAAAGAAATTCCACAAATTACAGTGCCTTGCAAAAGTATTCATCCCCCTGGCGTTTTTCCTTTTTTGTTGCATTACAACCTGTAATTTAAATTGATTTTTATTTGGATTTCATGTAATTGACATACACAAAAAAGTCCAAATTGGTGAAGTGAAATTTAAAAAAGGACGTGTTTAAAAAATAAAAATGGAAAAGTGGTGCATGCATATGTGTTCACCCCCTTTGCTATGAAGCCCCTAAATCAGATCTGGTGCAACCAATTACCTTCAGAAGTCACAACATGAGTTAGATTACACACAGGTGGACTTTATTTAAGTGTCACATGATCTGTCACATGATCTCAGTATATTTCTTGTCACCATAGCAGCACACACCCGTAGCAAGCGCCCCAGCAGGTATATTTCACTGGTCACCCCCAAAGCCAATTCCTCCTTTGGCCGCCTTTACTTCAAGTTCTCTGCTGCCAATGACTGGAACGAATTGGCAAAAATCACTGAAGCTGGAGACCCATATCGCCCTCACTAACTTTAAGCACCAGCTGTCAGAGCAGCTCACAGATCACTGTACCTGTACATAGCCCATCTTTTAATAGCCCATCCAACTCCCACATCCCCATACTGTTATTATTTTTTGCTCCTTTGCACCCCAGTATCTCTACTTGCACATTCATCTTCTGCACATCTATCACTCCAGTGTTTGATTGCTAAATTGTAATTATTTCACCACTATGGCCTATTTATTGCCTTACCTCCCTAATCTTACCTCATTTGCACACACTGTATATAGACTTTTTTTTCTCTATTGTGTTATTGACTGTATGTTTATTTATTCCATGTGTAACTCTGTGTTGTTGTTTGTGTCACACTGCTTTGCTTTATCTTGGCCAGGTTGCAGTTGTAAATGAGAACTTGTTCTCAACTAGCCTACCTGGTTAAATAATGGTGAAATAACTTTAAGAAATGGGTCTTCCAAATCGACAATGGCTTCAGGACAACAAAGTCAACGTATTGGAGTGGCCATCACAAAGCCCTGACCTCAATCCTATAGAAAATGTGTGTGCAGAACTGAAAAAGTGTGTGCGAGCAAGGAGGCCTACAAACCTGACTCAGTTACACCAGCTCTGTCAGGAGGAATGGGCCAAAATTCACCCAACTTATTGCGGGAATCTTGTGGAAGGCTACCTGAAACGTTTGACCCAAGTTAAACAATTTAAAGGCAATGCTATCAAATAGGAAATGAGTGTATGTAAACTTCTGACCCACTGGGAATGTGATGAATGAAATGAAAGCTGAAATAAATCATTCTCTCTACTATTATTCTGACATTTCACATTCTTAAAATAAAGTGGTGATCCTAACTGACCTAAGACAGTGAATGTTTACTAGGATTAAATGTCAGGAATTGTGAAAAACTGAGTTGAAATGTATTTGGCTAATGTGTATGTAAACTTCCGACTTCAACTTTAGGTCTATAACACTTTGGGTCTAGCGTGTCTCCCACTTTGCTGTAGGGATGTTTTTTATTGGCAGGGACTGGGAAACTGGTCAGAATTGAAGGAATGATGGATGGCGCTAAATACAGGGAAATTCTTGAGGGAAACCTGTTGCAGTCTTCCAGAGTTTTGAGACTGGGACAGAGGTTCACCTTCCAGCAGTACAATGACCCTAAGCATATTGCTAAAGCAACACTCAAGTGGTTTAAGGGGAAACATCTAAATGTCTTGGAATGGCCTAGTCAAAGCCCAGACCTCAATCCAATTGAGAATCTGTGGTATGACTTAAAGATTGCTGTACACCAGCGGAACCCATCCAAATTGACGGAGCTGGAGCAGTTTTGCCTTCAAGAATGGGCAAAAATCCCAGTGGCTAGATGTGCCAAGCTTATAGAGACATACCCCAGGAGACTTGCAGCTGTAATTGCTGCAAAGGTGGCTCTACAAAGTATTGACTTTGTGAATAGTTATGGGGTGAATAGTTATGCATGCTCAAGTTCTGTTTTTTTGTCTTATTTCTTGTTTGTTTCACAATAAAAATGATTTTGCATATTCAAAGTGGTAGGCATGTTGTGTAAATCAAATGATACAACCCCCCCCAAAATCCATTTTAATTCCAGGTTGTAAGGCAACAAAATAGGAAAAATGCCAAGGGGGTGAATACTTTCGTAAGCCACTGTAACTTTTAACAAGGCACTCCTGTACATTGAAATGCATTCCAGGTGACTACCTCATGAAGCTGGCAGAGAGAATGCCAAGTGTGCAAAGTTGTCATCAAGGTAAAGGGTGGCTACTTTGAAGAATCTCAAATATAAAATATATTTTCATTTGTTTAACACTTTTTTGGTTACTACATGATTCCATGTGTTATTTCATAGTTTTAATGTATTCACTATTCTACAACGTAGAAAATAGTAAAAATAAAGAAAAACCCTTGAATGAGTAGATGTGTCCAAACTTTTGACTGGTACTGTAAATAGACCCATATTGAGTTGCATGGGGACATCAATTGTTTTGGAATTTCACACTTATGAATTTCATTCCAATGCTTCCCCATGGTGTTCAAAACTAGTACAGCACTCACTTCTGACCAATGCACTATGGCTACACAGCACATTTTATTTTTATTAAACAGTAACATGCAAAACGCAGTAAGCATCTGATGTAGGTGTTGGAGCAAGCCTGGCCAGGTGAACACACTGTAAGCCATGGAGGAGCTGGACACCTGGGGAATGTTGCAGAAGCTGAGCAGCTTGTACTCTGGGTGACACACCAGGCCGCTCATCAGTTCAAATGGAAACACAGTGCACAGTGTGTGATATGCAACTTCAAGACTTTGGCACTGGTTCATTTGTTGCAGTAGTGTTGATGCTCAGTGCTCACCTATGGGGTTTCTATTGTAGACACCGTGGAAGTCACCAGTGAGTGCAGGCTGCAGAACACTCCCTAGCTGGTGGGCGATTACTTTGTTGACGTCACTGAATGATATGTGTTTGATCATGACTTGGGTACAGATATTGTGCACTGTGTCATTTTCGTGAACGAGGATGGCATCAGAGGTGTGACAGCGTGAGCACAGAGTTGTAGTTCTGGACAATCACCTTCAAAGGAAAACCCAAAACAGCAGTTAGTGAAAACTGGTCATCCAAAGAGTACTGATGATGATGTTGTTTCTGGCTTCAGAAATTATATTACTGTAACCGTGTAATTTCTTTGTCACCTAGCTATCTTAAGAGGAATGCACTAATTGTAAGTCGCTCTGGATAAGAATGTCTGCTTGATAGACAACAATTTTTCACCTCTTCCACACTTACTTTACGGAATTCAAAATTACAATGCTTGTCTTTCATAATTTGGTCAGATATACTTGGATGTGTAGTGTCAGCGTTTGTTGCTGGCATGTCATGCCTAAAGGAGCACCTTAAATGAAATTATGGGCAAAAAGGCAAACTCCGCTCCATCATTCATTGAATCAGATTGCTCATTCATCACTAAAATGTAAAAAATAAAATGCTTTGAAATATTACTTTCTTAGACCATAGGAAATATGTCTGTATTGTAAAACATAAATAGTAGGCCTTTATCTGCCAGATCTGTGATGTTTTCCAGGTGCTGAAGCAAGCCTCTTGCCTTTCCAGTGCCACAGGGCCATGTCAGGTGGTTGAGGATGAAGGAGTTTGGGTAGGTGTCCCGGAGACACCGAGTGGCGTATGTGCCCACCCCTGACCCTGTGCCCCCGGCCACACTCATCATGGTCATGATTCCTGCCATACGGTCATAGCGCTCCACCTCTCTCCTCACGATGTCCACCACCACCTCCTCATGACGTGGTCCATGGACACAGTATCTCCACGCAAAGAAATTAAAACACAGTGTTGTCATATCCGCGCTTCACTTGGTTGGTTGTGTGGTGCGCATGCTCTGTTTAGTAGCCGGTTATGGCGGCGGCGATGTGTGTTTGTCCATGAGGCGGATGAGCGCGAGCTATTCTCACCGACTGAACCTGAACGAAAGCATTGATGGCGGGTGTATTCGACATCGATTTGGATCAGCCGGAGGAAAATGTCTCCGACGATGAGCTCGAGGAGGTAATTTAGTCGATTCTGTCGGGTGTTGCACGAGTGTTCGATGTAATTGCTGATAGCCAATCTAGCTAGCTATAGGCCTGTCGTCTTGGATTGTTGCCAATGCTTTAGGCCCAATTTTGACAACGCTCCAAGCTAGCCTTCTAACATTAGCTAGCCACAGATCAGCCAGTTAACACTCATGAGCTGTCACTTGTTCTCAGCTGGTGGGAGATAGTTGTTATACAATTAATATATTTGCATACTTTATACGAATATTGAATATAATATTTTCAAGCTTGCTAGACAGTCAATGTGCAGCAAAGGCAAGCGTGCTTTGGTTGCTGTCGTGCAACAGTTTATTTTGGTACTTCTGCAGTTTGGAACAATATGGACTGGAGGTTCTTATGTGGACACATGGAAATCCCAATTTGGACAAGATTTAATGATGGGTTATAGTGGACATGCGCCGTTCTGATAGACCTATCTATGAACTATTTGTGATAGCTAGCTAGTAAATTGGCTATATACGGCCATGTTTACAGTTTACATGGTATGAACGAACTGTATTCATGCTCTGACAGTTAGCTACCAAGAATTACAATTTTATCATAAACATTTCGTACTCTATTGAACATCTCATGTTCAGTGCCCATTGGCAAGGATTTTGGGCTACACTAAATATCACGTTACATGTTTTTTGGGGTGTAAAATGTTTACCTCCATAAAGATTTGTAAACATAACAAAATAAATATAAGTTTGGGGTCAATTCCAAGGCTGTCGAGAAACAAAAAAAGCAGTCTACAGCTCAAGATCCTCTATCCAGGGTTCTGAAATAAATGCGAACTAAACAGATTTGAATTTAACGTTCTTTCACATGATGTTATACTCTCTCATGTTGGTCTATGTTGAGTTAATGTTTTAGCTAACATTGCATTGATTTCAGTTGATGTCCTTGCGTCTAAGATTTAACACTTTAAAAAAGTAATATAATCAACATTCCTGTTGACTCTAATGAGGTGCTACTGCTGTTCTATGGCTCTGCAGTGATTTCAGTTATAAAGCAGATTTATTTTTACAATGTTCTAATTTACATTTTCTGTCATAGGCTCAGATCAACGATTTCATGGACCAGTGCAGTGGCTTTGAATTGTAAGTGTTGACCCTTAACATTATGAATGCCTGGTAGATTAAATAATTATGTTGAGTAGTCACAGTAATTGTACCGTGCTTCGGTCAGTGTATTGTAAGTGAGAATTTAGTTTTACATTAATAATTTCCCCAGCAATATGGACGACTGTGAGAAGATTGAGATATCTGAGGACAACGTCAACCAAGGAAAAGAGAACATCAGGCCAGAGTGTTTTGAGCTGCTGCGGGTGCTGGGAAAGGGCGGTTATGGAAAGGTATGGTGCTGTTCCCCTGAGAGCCATTAAAATGCTTTTCCACTGGCTTTTATGAAGTTTTATTCAAATTCCATGTCAAACTTGTCATTATTTGGCCTGGCCCATTGTGTTGAACTGGTTCTTCCCTTCTTCTTTTTTAGGTTTTTCAAGTTCGAAAAGTTGCTGGAGCAGCATCGGGGAAGATATTTGCCATGAAGGTTTTAAAGAAGGTACCTAAAAATAATATTCAAAGACACATTTATTTACAATTAGTTCATAATTGGCAGCAGGCATATTTATCAAGTCTCTCAATTTTGTCTCAAACTTAGTAAATATAGTTTTATGTTGCTTCTGTGAAAATATTGGCTTTCCTTGAAGCCTGTTGGTATTTTTGGTAGTTTGCCATCTTCGCTGCTGCAGTCTTGGCATTTCAGAAGCTGTTTCAGTCCATTCGATGTTGCACAATAGATCGTGCTTTTGCTTGATCAGTGAAATGGACTTGACAGATGTGACTGCATGACAGATGCAGTCACATACCACTTCATCAAGATTTGTCCCCCAAGCTATGCTGCAAAAATTCCCAGAAAAGCCAATGTTGTTCCAATGTTCTAAGCAACACTGAATTCAATGTTAGCACATTCTTGACAGTGGTGGCTTGTCTAGAACTGATAATGAAATGTATTTTATCATGTGGCTTTTTAAATGGCATACTAGCGGTATTAGCATGACTAATGGTCATAAATGTTTTGGGGCCTTGCAGGCTATGATTGTACGCAATGCTAAGGACACGGCCCACACCAAGGCAGAGAGGAACATCCTGGAGGAAGTGAAGCATCCTTTCATCGTGGATCTCATCTACGCCTTCCAGACGGGGGGCAAGCTGTACCTCATCCTGGAGTACCTCAGTGGTCAGTAAATCAGGGGTCACACAGGCAGTTACATCAAACAACCTATTCACCCAAAGATAATCAACCATCCATTCTCTCCACACTCTTCCTGTTGCTCAAGAGTTGCTGGGGAGTCCGACTGAATCTCTTTACACATTAGCAGTCCCAGTCATGCAGATGGTTTCTCTTATTCTGAGACCAAGGGATGGTTTCACAAAAAATATGATTCAAATCATCTGAATGTGTTGTTTCACACAGGACGTTGGCCTTTGCATGATTTACATGAACACTTAATGGGCCTCCTCTGCTCATTGCATCTAACCATAATGTATGTAATAGTGCCTACATCCTGTCCACTATCCCTTCCTGTCTGTGCTCCTCTAGAGTTACAGAGAAGAATGCACACTATGGTATGTGAAAGTCAGAGTCAGAATTCAAAATTAAATGGGTGAAAGAGTCAAGTTGGTGTAGTCTCCCCACAACTATTTTGTGCAACACTACAAATATTTTTTGTTTTATGTCTGTTTCAGTTTTAATTAATTTTGTTGTACTTTTCAGGTGGAGAGCTGTTTATGCAACTGGAAAGAGAAGGGATTTTTATGGAAGACACAGCCTGGTGAGTAGAGATGACAAATGGCAATGTAGTCATACCAGTCTAAGTTTTCTTACATCCACTGTACTAAGACATATATTTGGAATAACCTACACCAGTATGTTAGTTGGTGAAAGGGAAAATGCTATTTACAAAAGCAGTAAACTTAAGATTAGGTTACCAGGTGTTGGCTGTGTCTGGCACAGAAAATAATTTTGTAAAAATCTGTGTGTGTGTATACCAGTGGCGTGCCGTGGGCCTGGGGCCTGGGCCTTCAGTGAGGTCCTACACAGTCCCACCCGAATTAATCGACCTCTTATTACCATCATTATGATGCCATGGCTCTAGACACTATACATTTAGACAGAAACGCAGTATAACCTGGCGTTGCGTCACCTTGAAAGTGACAAAAATTGAAAAAAAGAAAAATGGAAAAAAAGAAAAAAATTGAAAAAGAGTCTTTTCAATATTTCCCTATTTTTCTTCACCTTTTCATTGTGCAGCTCCATTTCCCTGCGCGCTTGTTCGTTGAGCTGTAGATCCACTCGGGTGTCCCCAAAAGTTTTCAAAAGCACCATTGCTTGTAAGTGCCCAGCCGTACTTTGGTGTCTCGTTGCTGCCTTGGTTAGACAACTCAAGTTTGCAAAGCCAGTGTGGCTCCAAACACCAAATCGATCACTTGCAAATAATAGGCATTCCCAGCAGTACAGTTTGCAGTGCTTCTCGGAGCCTGTGAGCCATTGATAGCGCTCGTAGTTGAAACTTTGAAAGTGGCGAGCGAACGAAGCACTTTCCCGCCTGTGACAGGCTTTGTGGCGTCGGGCGACCTCTCCTTACAATGTCTAACTTTTCTTGAAAAGTTCGTCTTGAGAATGGCGTTATAATTATATCCTCGACCAAATCGATATCTTCTCCTCCTTCCGCCATTGTGGGTTGAAAAAACAGCTTAGTAGTACGCGAATTAATTCGTTTATCAAATTCAGTTTCCTAGTTCTGAGGTTCTGCATAGACCTGCCCATAGGACCTGCCTCTCAATATTGGTAATCCAATCAAAAGACGTGCACGCACTACGCCTGCTAGCTGGCTCCTGTATAACACTGGAGCCAGCCAGCAGGCGTACAATAGCCAACTCTAAAGCTGATTGGTTGACACTAAATTTTCATTTCCATTCACTTTAAGCTACAAGCGCCCGCACTGTTGATTCTGAAGGCCTGAGGGCAGATTTTAGACCCCTGGCAACACATGATGGCTGAATATGATTGGATAAAAGATCTAACATAAAGACCAGCCCTCCAAATCTCAACCTGGGGCTGGAAGCAGTGCAACCAAGAGGAAAGCTATGAAATGAAGAGTATAACTCTTACTCTGGGGAATAATTTAATACATATTTGTGGGAAAATATATTTAAAAATGTATATATATATATATTCTGATGATGTTTAGGCCAGCAGAGAAGGCCTTGCTGGCCCTGACGGCCCACCACTGGTGTATACATACAATGTAAATGTGGTTTCTTATCTGCAGCTTTTACCTGGCAGAAATTTCCATGGCTCTGGGCCATCTGCACCAGAAAGGCATCATCTATAGAGACCTGAAGCCTGAAAACATCATGCTTAACAACCAAGGTAATGCTGGGCAAGGATGTCACAACAGATGTCCTGAGTTGCAATCATGTGCACTGCAAGTCAGACAATGTTTGATGCTACATTAGCTGTAAATGCATCCACATTTGTGCATGCATATGCACAAATGTTAGACATTAGAGCTAGTCCCTGAGCAGACACAACCTGCCCAGTGACTGCGGTTGAAAATTTGCCAGGCTGGCTAAAACCGGCACTTTTACTGAAACGTTGATTAATGTGCACTGTCCCTGTAAAAAAAAAAAAAAAAAAAACTCAACAAGTGGTGAAAACTTGTTGGCTCACTATTTAAAAGAAGATGGAAAACAAGCTATAGGATGAAACAAAGTTTTGGTACAGCTGACTAGCGCTAGCTAATGCTACCTGCCGTAGCAAACAAATATAAATTGATAATTGGAGTCAAATATTGGTATAATATTGTCCAAAATGTAATTGATATGTAATTTTCCCCATATCACTATTACACAACATTATTGTTATTTTTTTTACTGCTGCTCTTTAATTACTTGTTACTTTTATCTCTCATTCTTATCCGTATTTTTTTAAACTGCACTGTCGGTTAGGGGCTCGTAAGTAAGCATTTCACTGTAAGGTCTACTACACCTGTTGTATTCGACGCATGTGACTAATAACATTTGATTTGATTTATTCCGCAGGAAATGTAATTTACAAAATGTTCTGCATGTCCACCTCAAAGTGAAATTGGCTGTAGTGTTTCTGTATTGTGTATTTTTCCAGGCCATGTGAAACTGACTGACTTTGGGCTGTGTAAAGAGTCCATTCACGGCGGCACAGTCACCCATACTTTCTGTGGCACCATAGAGTACATGTAAGTCATACTTTGTAAAATACACACCACCTGTTGTTCATGTAAATCTGTTGAAAGCTGTGCTATTTTTATCTATTTACTGCCTCGGTTTATCATGAAAAGATGTGTTAAAAAAAAAAAACTGTTGTTGTGTCAGGGCTCCAGAGATCCTGATGAGAAGTGGACACAACAGAGCAGTGGACTGGTGGAGTCTTGGAGCGCTTATGTACGACATGCTGACTGGAGCGGTTAGTGCAAATCTTCTTTCATAGACTTCTGTTTATAATGACGTAGTAATACAACAACTTCTGTTACAATCAATCGGTGTTGACTAGGGTGTTGCAGTGACTGTATTACTGCCACAATGGCGGTCCCGAGTCATGAAGGCAGTCAAATTCCACGTGATCGTTTAGTCACGGTAATTAGGCTTCTCCAAGCTCTGATGCTCCTGATGGTCATTAGTAGCTTACCAAACTTGCTAACTGCCTGGTACTCAGCACTCTATTGTCCCTCTAATCACTCTGATTGCTTGAGGAAACAGAGTGATGGCCTCTATCAAAAAGAGGAGGATCACATCAGCTTTCTATAGACTAGTCCTACTATATTTATTTCTCAACTTTCCTAATATTAAGCACTTTGTTTATCTTTACCACAGGAGTATAGTCTACCTGGCTATTTAAGTGCATAGATGACATGTATTTTTTCCTGCTGCCTAAGTTTTGAGACGGGTGCATGATAATGGTCCATTCTAAATCAAAACAAATGTCACATATACTATTTAGAATATGTAAAGACAAGATGAAATCAGAATAGTCTGATGGGTGATAATATTAGCATGTCACTTGTGAATGATATATATTTTATTTTTTTGCAACTTTTTCTAATCATAGTCGCATACCTCATGTAGCCTACCCCAAAGGCCTATATGTTTTGATAAGGTGTGTATCACAACTGAAGTGGCCAAATAACTTCTTAAAATGAAGCACATTAATCAGTTTTACAAGGCGTTTAGAGCCCAACTGACATACATAAGCAGCACTTGAGTTTCAAGTTTGGGGAAGATAATTTTCACCATATAAATGGTCCTTTTTAATAAAAGCATTACATGTATAATCGCATTTGCGGTCAGATTTTGATAATGGTGTTTTCCCGCTAATGGAACATTCGCGCTTATATCCTACTGCCATGTGCGCATTGCTGCGCTTATAATGTGAAGAAATAGCCTTATAGATTATCAACATTTTAAGCTAAATGTTCTGTTTTTTTTTGATGCTAGTGGTTGTATAAATTTGGGATCTATCCCATCCCACAACTGTCCCAGACTATGTTTGGAATATTTCTTTCTTATGCAGAAGGTCAAGTTGACCAATAGCATAGGTACATTTTTGTACTATGGGGGATAGTAGATTGACATAGGCTAGTGCTTTTGCTGTTTGTTAGGCCTACTCATCTTGTTAGCTGACAAAGTAAATGTGGAAAGTTCTTCCATTGTCTTCAATATACATCTCTGAATTGGATAAGGACGCGTGCAGTTGCGTCCCTGGTGTCTGTCTTCCCTTGTAGCTTGTGAGAATGACCCAATCACGTGATGGAGAGCCATGTGAGTGAGAGGCGCTTCGGATTGCGCAGCACTAAGGTAGAAGGGAACAAGGCAGCACTCCGGGCCGCAAAAGGCATGGAATTTTTGGGGGTGCATTACAGCCACAAAGGGGATGCCGCCGTGAAATTCGAGTCATTATCAAGTGCTTGTCAAATTGTGAATGAGAGACTATTGGAGTGTGTACAGCCTGTGCAAAAAACAAAGCTGAGCTCATGCCTTTCTTTTTAAAAAAATCATCATTACTAGTCTCATCATGCAGCCTTACAATATATTAAAAATCAAAACTTATAGCCCAATGTTTGTAGAACAACTAAAGTTACATTAATAACTCTAAATTAAGCAAATAGGAGTACCTATTTATTTGTTAACTGCTCAACACAGAATAGCTGCATGTGCAAATCTTTTGGATAAAATATTTATATTTTATTCAGCTTTGTTCATACTATAAAATAATGCCACAGAATTCTAAGCAAATCTTGTTTACTGAATGAACTAGTGTAGCCCATAGCCACATCAGGACCTAACATCAAATCAAATTTTATTAGTCACATGCGCTGAAAACAACAGGTTTTACTGAAAACAACCTTACAGTGAAATGCTTACTTACGAGCCCCTAACCAACAATGCAGTAAAAAAAAAAAAAAATGAAATAAAAGTAACAAGTAATTAAAGAGCAGCAGTAAAATAACAATAGCGAGACTATATTCAGGGGTGTACGGTACAGAGTCAATGTGCAGGGGCACATCGGTTAGTTGAGGTAATATGTACAGTGGCTTGCAAAAGTATTCACCCCCGTTGGCATTTTTCCTATTTTGTTGCCTTACAACCTGGAATTAGATTAGATTTTAGATTTTTTGGGGGGGGTTTGGATCATTTGATTTACACAACATGCCTACCACTTTGAAGATGCAAAATCATTTTTTATTGTGAAACAAACAAGAAATAAGACAAAAAAACAGAACTTGAGCATGCATAACTATTCACCCCATAACTATTCACAAAGTCAATACTTTGTAGAGCCACCTTTGCAGCAATTACAGCTGCAAGTCTCCTGGGGTATGTCTCTATAAGCTTGGCACATCTAGCCACTGGGATTTTTGCCTGTTCTTCAAGGCAAAACTGCTCCCGCTCTGTCAATTTGGATGGGTTCCGCTGGTGTACAGCAATCTTTAACCTCTCTTGGGCACGTGAGATGTTAGCGTCCCACCTCTTCAACAGCCAGTGAAACTGCTGGGCGCCAAATTCAAATACAGAAATACTCATTATAAAAATTCAGAAAACAAAACATATTTTACATAGATTTAAAGATTAACTTCTTGTGAATCCAACCACGGTGTCAGATTTAAAAAATGCTTTACGGCGAAAGCATACCTTACGATTATTTGAGAACATAGCCCACTAGACAAATCATTACAAACAGTAACCAGCCAGGTAGAACAGTTACACAATTTAGAAATAGAGATAAAATTAATCCCTTACCTTTGATGATCTTCATATGGTTGCACTCAGCAGACATTGATTTACTCAATAAATGTTCCTTTTGTTCGATAAAGTCTCTTTATACCCAAAAATCTCAGTTTTGTTCGCTTTTTCTTCAGTAATCCACAGGCTCAAACGCAGTCAAAACATGAAGACAAAAAATCCAAATTACATCCGTAAAGTTCATAGAAACATGTCAAACGATGTTTATATTCAATCCTCAGGTTGTTTTTAGCCTAAATAATCGATAATATTTCAACAGGACAATAACGTTGTCAATATAAAATGTAAACAAGAAAGGCACTCTCTCGGTTTTGCGCATGAAAAAGCTCCGTGACACTTTAGGGTCCACTCATTCAGACTGCTCTTACTTCCTCATTTTTCAGGGTACAAGCCTGAAACAATTTCTAAAGACTGTTGACATCTAGTGGAAGGCATAGAAACTGCAATTTGAGTCCTAAGTCAATGGATACTGTAATGGCATTGAATAGAAAACTACTTCCTGAATACATTTTTCTCAGGTTTTCACCTGCCAAATCAGTTATGTTATACTCAGACAGTATTTTAACAGTTTTGGAAACTTTAGAGTTTTCTATCCAAATCTACCAGTTATATGCATATCATATCTTCTGGGCCTGAGAAGCAGGCAGTTTTAATTTGGGCATGCATTTCATCCAAAATTCAGAATGCTGCCCCCTACCCTAGAGAAGTTAAGTCATACCACAGATTCTCAATTGGATTGAGGTCTGGGCTTTGACTAGGCCATTCCATGACATTTAAATGTTTCCCTTTAAACCACTCAAGTGTTGCTTTAGCAGTATGCTTAGGGTTATTGTCCTGCTGGAAGGTGAATCTCCGTCCCAGTCTCAAATCTCTGGAAGACTGAAACAGGTTTCCTCAAGAATTTCCCTGTATTTAGTGCCATCCTCCAGTCCTTCAATTCTGACCAGTTTCCCAGTACCTGCCGATGGAAAAACATCCCCACAGCATGATGCTGCCACCATAATGTTCTCGGGTGATGAGAGGTGTTGGGTTTGCACCAGACATAGCGTTTTCCTTGATGGCCAAAAAGCAAAATTTTTGTCTCATCTGCCCAGAGTACCTACTTTCATATGTTTGGGGAGACTCCCACATTTTTTTTCATTAAGCAATGGCTTTTTTTCTGGCTACACTTTTCCGTAAAGCCCAGCTCAGGGGAGTGTATGGCTTAAAGTGGTCCTATGGACAGATACTCCAATCTCCGCTGTGGAGCTTTGCAGCTCCTTCAGCGTTATCTTTGGTCTCTTTGTTGCCTCTCTGATTAATGCCCTCCTTGCCTGGTCTGTGAGTTTTGGTGGGCGGCTCTCTCGGCAGGTTTGTTGTGGTGCCATTATCTTTCCATTTTTTAATAATGGATTTAATGGTGCTCCGTGGGATGTTCAAAGTTTCTGATGTTTTTTATAACCCAACCCTTATCTGAACTTTTCCACAACTTTGTCCCTGACTTGTTTGGAGAGCTCCTTGGTCTTCATGGTGCCACTTGCTTGGTGGTGCCCCTTGCTTAGTGGTGTTGAAGACTGGGGCCTTTCAGAATGGGTGTATATGTACTGAGATCATGTGATGGATCATGTGACACTTAGATTGCACACAAGTGGACTTTATTTAACTAATTATGTGACTTCTGAAGGTAATTGGTTGCACCAGATCTAATTTAGGGGCTTCATAGCAAAGGGGGTGAATACATATGCACGCACCACTTTTGCTTTTAATTATTTAATTTCTTTCAATTCACTTCACCAATTTGGACTATTTTGTGTATGTCCATTACATAAAGTCCAAATAAAAATCTGTTTAAATGACAGGTTGTAATGCAACAAAATAGGAAAAACGTCAAGGGGGATGAATACTTTTTCAAGGCGCTGTAGGTAGAGTTATTAAAGTGACTGTCTATAGATAACAGAGAGTTGCAGCGGCGTAAAGGGGGGGGGGGGGGGGCAATGTAAATCGTCTGGGTAGCCATTTGATTACATGTTCAGGAGTCTTATGTCTTGGGGGTAGAAGCTGTTTAGAAGCCTCTTGGACCTTTTCTACCGCCGTGCAGTAGAAGAGGGAACGGTCTATGACGAGGGTGGCTGGAGTCTTTGACAATTTCTAGGGCCTTCCTCTGACACCGCCTGATATAGAGGTCCTGGATGGCAGGAAGCCAGTGATGTACTGGGCCCCAGTGATGTACTGGGCCGTACGCACTGCCCTCTGTTGTGCCTTGCGGTCGGAGGCCGAGGAGTTGCCATACCAGGCAGTGATGCAACCAGTCAGGATGCTCTCGATGGTGCAGCTGTAGAATCTTTTTGAGGATCTGAGGACCCATGCCAAATCTTTTGTCTCCTGGGGGTGAATAGGTTTTGTCGTGCCCTCTTCACGACTGTCTTGGTGTGCTTGGACCATGGTTGTTGGTGATGTGGACACCAAGGAACTTGAAGCTCTGAACCTGCTCCACTACAGCCCAGTCGAAGAGAATGGGGGCGTGCTCGGTCCTCCTTTTCCTGTATTCCACAATCATCTCCTTTGTCTTGATCACGTTGAGGGAGGCCAGGTCTCTGACCACCTCCCTATAGGCTGTCTCGTTGTGGGTGATCAGGCCTACCTCTGTGTCATCGACTTAATGATGAGGTTGGAGCCATGCCTGGCCGTGCAGTCATGAGTGAACAGGGAGTACAGGAGGGGACTGAGCACGCACCCCTGAGGGGCCCCTGTGTTGAGGATCAGCATGGCGGATGTGTTGTTACCTACCCTTACCACCTGGGGGTGGCCCATCAGAAAGTCTAGGATCCAGTTGCAGAGGGAGGTGTTTTGTCCCAGGGTCCTTAGCTTATTGATGAGCTTTGAGGGCACTATTGTGTTGAACGCTGAGCTGTAGACAACGAATAGCATTCTCACATAGGTGTTCCTTTTGTCCAGGTGGGAAGTGCAATAGAGATTGCATCATCTGTGGATCTGTTGGGGCAATATCCAAATTGGAGTGGGTCTGGGATGATGGCGTTGATGTGAGACATGACCAGCCTTTCAAACTCTTCATGGCTACAGATGTGAGTGCTACGGGTCAGTTATCATTTTGGCAGGTTACCTTAGTGTTCTTGGGCATAGGGACTATAGTGGTCTGCTTAAAATATGTTGGTATTACAGACTTGGACAGGGGGAAGTTGAAAATGTCAGTGAAGACACTTGCCAGTTGGTCAGCACATGCTAAAAGTACACGTCCTGGTAATCCGTCTGGCCATGCGGCCTTGTGAATGTTGACCTGTTTAAAGGTCTTACTCACATGGGCTGCGGAGAGCGTGATCAGTTTTCCTGAACAGCTGGTGCTCTCATGCATGTTTCAGTGTTATTTACCTCGAAGCAAGCAAAGAAGTAGTTCAGCTCGTCTGGTAGGCTCGTGTCACTAGGAAGCTCTCGGCTGTGCTTCCCTTTGTAGTCTAATGGTTGGCAAGCCCTGCCACATCCGACGAGCGTCAGAGCCGGCGTAATACAATTCGATCTTAGTCCTGTATTGATGCTTGAGGGCATAGAAGGATTTTTTCTAAGCTTCTGAGTTAGAGTCCCGCTCCTTGAAAGCGGGCCTGTTCCCGGGAAAGCAATCTGTCATTCACGTCGGAATTGTTAAAGGAAAAAAGCATTGTGCCAGTCCGTGGTGAGTAATCGCAGTTCTGATGTCCAGAAGTTTTTTTCGGTCATAAGAGACGGTAGCAGCAACATTGTGTACAAATAAGTTAAACAACGCAAAGAAACTATCAAAAAAAAACACTTGGTTAGGAATACGTAAAATGTCAGCCTTGTCCATACGTTGACAAGATGGCGCCGGAGAACAACTCGGAGTATGTTATTCTTTTCTGAAATAGACATTTTCTTCATGTCATGCTTCTTTAGAGTTGTTTAAAATAGATGGGTTTTTTTTGTGCAGGTATTACATGGTATTATTAGACTTTAAAATGTAGATGTTCCAACGGTCTGCAACAGTGGCTTGTGTGGAAGCCAGGAGATGCTAAATGTGTTAATGTTAATTAATGGTCAATTACTGTGATACCAACAGTTATTTGCTTGACAATCACCGGCTGACGAAATTTCATGACTGCCACAGCCCTAGTGTTGACCCAAGGTTATTTTATTTTTCAAATGTAGCCACCCTTCACTGGTGAAAACAGGAAGAAGACCATTGACAAAATCTTAAAATGCAAGCTGAACCTCCCACCCTACCTCACACAAGAAGCCAGAGATCTCCTGAAAAGGGTGACTATTTTAACATATTTGACCTTTTTATTTTCATTTTGGTTATCGCATATGTATTATTACTTGTTCTTGTTTTTCAGCTTCTGAAGAGAAATGCCTCGTCAAGGCTTGGAGCAGGGTCTGGAGATGCTACAGAGGTGCAGGTGAGAACAAGAGAAGGAGTGGAACATTTTTGGATGGAGTGACTTGATGCTGACAAGACAAATGTAACCTCAACCTTGAGTTCGAGATTCTACCCCATTCTGACAAGCAACACTTTGTCTCAAGCCTCTGATCACAATACAACAAAAAAGATGACCCTAAATAGAAGTGTTCAAAAGTGAGAGGGGACAGGGAAGTATTGAAATTAAAATGCTATTATTATAATATTTTGCTTGCTTATCTTCCCTTAGGCTCATGCCTTCTTCCGACACATTAACTGGGAAGAGCTCCTGGCCAGGAAAGTGGAGGCTCCATTCAAGCCTTTCCTGGTAAGCAGAAGAAGAGCTTCCGTTTGTTTTAGACAACCTTTCCAGCTCTCAAAGGCATTAGACTCTGTAACATACCTGATCTCTTGTATCCATAGCAATCTGCTGAAGATGTGAGCCAGTTTGACTCCAAGTTCACCAGCCAGACACCAGTAGACAGCCCAGACGACTCTACGCTTAGTGAAAGCGCCAACCAAGCCTTTCTGGTAAGACTGCTACATATCTTGTTAGAGATTACATGTTTTTATTTTTTACAGCTTTTTATTTTGTAACATACACATTACACTTTTTTTTTTACATAGCAAGAATAAAGTAATTTGATATACATTACATCTAGACAGTACTTATACATCATGTTTTCAGTCATAACTATTATAGAACATGAGCTTTTAAACCCACCTCTCGGCTACTCTGTCCATCCCACCTGTCTCCGTAAACCGCCCTCTTATGATTTCCATATGCCATATATTTTTCAGCTGTGCTGTTTAACATAAATTCGGAACCTGTCTAAATCGCGTAGTACATGTGTTTGTGTTAATTTTGCTCATAAGACAAAAGCATGATATGACAGAATTCACCTTAATTTCTCCTTATACCTTGGTAGGCAGTACTGGTGACAGTAACCCCTCTGTTATTGCTCCTGCAGGGCTTTACGTATGTTGCTCCATCAGTACTGGAAAATGTAAAGGAAAAGTTCTCATTCGAGCCAAAAATCCGCTCACCCCGACGGTTTTTGGGGAGCCCAAGAACACCAGTCAGGTATTCTGTCATTTCAGCCTCTTCAGCTGTTCCTAAATATCTTGTACAACATTGAGTATGCCACATCACCACATAGTCAAGGTATGTCCCCTATTCCTTTTCAGCCCTCTCAAGTTCTCTGCCGGTGACGTGTGGCCCCGGGGCCCATTGATGCCCGGCGGATCCTCTCTATGTCTCCAGTCGCCACAGGAGCAGGTCATGTATGTGTCAACCCCAGAACAGATGGATGTGCAGTCCAGCTCTGAGGCCTCAGCCCCCCTACCCATCCGCCAGCCTACGGGGGCCAACCTGTCCCAGTTCAAACAACAGGCCTACCCCGTCATGGCCAAGAGGCCCGAGCATTTACGCATGAACCTATGACCAGCAGCTCATCTTAGAGGACTTTTTTTCTTTGTTTATAATTATTCTTTATTTTTTAAGATAAGGACACTAGAGACAATGAAAATCTAAATTTCACTTCTACACACACAATCACTACCTGAAGTCTCCCCAAGGCTGTAACCTCCAGTGTGCTGCAGCTGAGCTCGGCAGACGAGGCCACTCCCTCAGGTCCCCTTGACCTCTGCAGCCTGACCCCTAACAGGACTGGACCAGCGGGACGGGGCATCACTATGGATATTTAACTTTTTTTATTACTCCATCCTACCACAAAAAAAAGGAATGAGATAAAACGTATCAAATGTGACCCATCACAATTCACACTAACGTGCAGTATATAAAACATCATCCAAAGTCCTTCATGTTAGATGATTGACTGCTGATGAGGAATGAATTGCTTCCACTGAACACTTGGGAGATTTGACAGTATTTCTTGAAGGTTGCTTCCTGGCTCAGGAAGAAATCATACAAATTATTGTTAATTGAAAACAAATGATTGGGAGGGGTATCAATAAGCTGAGGTTCTGAACATAGCTTTATGTCTTAAGTATTTTACAAAAGGGATGCATCTACTGTGCTATATCAATGATGGATCAATTCATGAGGGCCTCAATAAAAATACATGTTTACTTTTTACATTTTGAATTACTAGCTGAATGTGGACTTTTGGTTATTACATTTGTATTATTGTACTGATAGAGAAGAGAATGTTGTTGGGTAAGAACTAAATGAGTACATGCACATTCTCTAATATTAAACAATATGCACCACACTAAAATGAATAGCTCTGTCATAGTGTATTTTTAATTGTTGGGAAGGTACCATTTGCTTAGTGGGACTAGAATTACTGTGACAAAGTCCAAGGACTATGACCTACACTACTGGTCAAAAGTTTTAGGACCTACTCATTCAAGGGTTATTCTTTATTTTTGCTATTTTCTACTTTGTAGAATAATAGTGAAGACATAAACTATGAAATAACACATGGAATCATGTAGTAACCAAGAAAGTGTTAAACAAATCTAACTATTTTAGATTCTTCAAAGTAGCCACCCTTTACCTTGATAGCTTTGCATACTCTTGGCATTCTGTTAACCAGCTTCACCTGGAATGCTTTTCCAACTGTCTTGAAGGAATTCCCACATGCTGAGCACTTGTTGGCTGCTTTTCCTTCACTCTGCGGTCCGACACATCCCAAACCATCTAAATTTGGTTGAGGTCGGGTGATTGTGGAGGCCAGGTCATCTGATGAAGCACTCCATCACTCTCCTTGGTAAAATAGCCCTTACACAGCCTGGAGGTGTGTTGGGTCATTGTCCTGTTGAAAAACAAATGATCGTCCCACTAAGCCCGAACCAGATGGGATGGCGTAATCGCTGCAGAATGCTCTGGTAGCCATGCTGGTTAAGTGTGCCTTGAATTCTAAAGAAATCATTGACAGTGTCACCAACAAAGCTCCCCCACACTGTAACACCACCTCCTCCATGCTTTACGGTGGGAAATACACATGCAGAGGTCATCTGTTCACCCACACCTTGTCTCACAAAGACATGGCGGCTGGAACCAAAAATCTCAAGTTTGGACTCCAGACCAAAGGACAAATTTCCACCAGTTTAATGTCCATTGCTCGTGTTTCTTGGCCCAAGTACGTCTCTTCTTGTTATTGGTGTCCTTTAGTAGTGGTTTCTTTGCAGCAATTTGACCATGAAGGCCTGATTCACACAGTCTTCTCTGAACAGTTGATGTTGAGATGTCTGGTACTTGAACTCTGAAGCATTTATTTAGGCTGCAATTTCTGAGGCTGGTAACTCTAATGAACTTATCCTCTGGAGCAGAGGTAACTCTGGGTCTTCCATTCCTGTGGCGGTCCACATGAGAGCCAGTTTCATCATAGCGCTTGATGGTTTTTGAGACTGCACTTAAAGAAACTTTCAGTTCTTGTAATGCTCCATATTGACTGACTTTCATGTCTTAAAGTAATGATGGACTGTCATTTCTCTTTGCTTATTTGAGCTGTTCTTGCCATAATATGGACTTGGTCTTTTACCAAATAGGGCTATCTTCAGTATACCCTTTTTTTTTTTTACTTGAATGAGTATTTGTTCTAAAACTTTTGACCGGTAGTGTAGACTTTAAAAAGTGTTAAACCTCATCTGGTTTGTATACTGCCTAGATTAAATTTTGCTGCGTGGCCAACCTTGGCATAAAGTAAATATGGCCAGTTCAAGTAACTCAGCATTCCAGCCTGTTGTACCAGCTCTCCTTGAATAATATTTGCCAGTGTCAACAACCTCATGTATGAATTATTTGACGTCCTCTTCGCTGTGGAAGAGGATGTCTTCTATGCTACTAAACCCCTCTAAACCAGCAGTAGCCAGTCTGAGAGTCAGACGGGGTGGCTGCTGCCAATTTCCGTAAAAATAAATGTATCTTACTGGTGCTACTGCCACATGGTGATAAGTGGTACTGCATGACACGGTGCACTTGTTTGGATTTTGCCAGATAAAAACAGTGATAGACACTTTTTATTTGAGACTCATAATGAACCATATATTTTGTGAAATGAATCAATTTTATCTTTTGCTTTTTCAAACGTATTTAAGATTTTATGAGATTTTATTAGATGAAAAGTGGATGTATTGATGTTCTGGTTGGAATTTGAATTCCCATGCCGACTAGGTGAAAAACTATTGTCTGTGCACTTGAGCAACCCAAATTGCAGCGGTAAGTCGCTCTGGATAAGAGCAGTAGTGGAAAAAGTACCCAATTGTCATACTTGAGTAAAAATATAGATACCCTAATAGAAAGTTACTCAAGTAAAAGTGAAAGTCACCCAGTAAAATAGTACTTTAAAATAGTATTTATTTGGTTTTAAATAAACTTAAGTATCAAAAGTAAATGTAATTGCTCAAATATACTTAGGTATCAAAAGTAAATGTAATTTCTCAAATATACTTAAGTGTCAAAAGTATAAATCATTTCAAATTCCTCAAATTAAGCAAAGCAGACAGTACCATTTTCTTGTTTAGAAAATGTACAGATAGACAGGGTCACACTCCAACACTCAGACATTATTTACAAAAGATGCATTTGTGTTTAGTGAGTCCGCCAGACCATAGGCAGTAGCGATGACCACGTGTTCTCTTGATAAGTGTGTCAATTTCACAATTTCCCTGTCCTGCTAAGCATTCAAAATGTAATGAGTACTTTGGGTTGTCAGGGAAAATGTATGGAGTAAAAAGTAGAATATTCTTTTTAGGAATGTAGTGAAGTAAAAGTAAAAGTTGTCAAAATATAAATAGTAAAGTACAGATACCCCAAAAAACTACTTAAGTAGCACTTTAAAGTATTTTGACTTAAGTACTTTACACCACTGGATAAGAGCATCTGATAAATGACTTAAATGTAAAGGGATAGTTCATCCAAACTACAAAATGGCACATTGGTGTTCTTACCCTGTAAGCAGTCTATGGACAAGATATGAGAGCAATTCATTTTTTTTTTTGTTTAGTTTCCCTGGCACTGATTCCATGATAACGTTTTAGCATTTGTGGCATAAATCCCATTCAAGTCATAGGAACGATTTTAGTGTTTTTCACGCATCAAGACAAAATTCTGTCAGAGCTCCCCCATGCAGTTATGTGTATGTTTGAGGTATGATTCCCCTTCATTAACCTCTATTTACCTTTTGAATCTACCTTATGTCATGTTACCTTCTGAAAAATAACATGAGAAACCTTTCACAAATTCAAACATTTAGTACATATGTGCCCAGTTTTGGTGACATGTTGGGCTTTTTTGCAGGAGACCTATGTGTCTTGAGGGTTACCTGCGATGTTCAGGTGCAGCCTCAGGACTGCCTTGGGCCAGGATGAGAGGTTATGTTTTTACTATTTCCATTAAGCACAGAGCATTAGTGTTTCCCTGATGGACAGACAAACTCAAGGTCAGCATTCTCATCGCATTCTCCCAGGTATTCCTTATCTCACCTTCCCATATATTTCCCATATATTCTAGTAGGCAACAGCACCCATATCTAGGATGCACACAAAAGTGATATAGAAATAGCCACTGTATGTTATTGATAGTAGTAGGTGTTATTTATAAAAACAGATTTATATTGTATCTATATATCTATCCCTTCTAGGTATACAGTACAAGGGTATACCTAGAAATGTTTCATATAATATATATATATTTTAATTGCCAGGGAAAACTCCAAAAGCCCCCCCCCCCCCCCCCCCCCCCCCCTCTTTTCCCGTTACCACACATTGGCCAATGGGAGTTGGGAGGCAGAGTTGTCCTCCTGGCCGCCATTAAAGAATTCAATCCATGAATTCAAATGGAAACCTGCAGGACCCGAGAATCAGTGAACGCAAATGCTTAACCATACTGGACATTTACATCATGATTTCAGTATTTGAGTGAAAGTTTTTATAGTTTTATCGGATTCCGGCGACTATGGGGAATAGAAGGGTGGTGTTAGCTAACTGTTTTTATTTAGTCTGACTTGGCTATGTTAGCTAGCGAAACTCAAGAGGGGAGAGTTTCTTTGCTCTGAAATTGTTTAAGATTACTAGTAGATTACTTTATGGTGAGGTTGTGGTATGGTTCGTGTATATATTTTATTAAACGTATTGTGTAGTAAAGTAAGAAAACGGACTCGAAGTGGGGTTGATGAATTTGTTAGCGTAGAAAGCTAACTAGTTGTGTTAGCTGGCTATCAAGACAGCGATATTGTTTAGCTAGCGTAGTGGCTAGCCATCATCAACCGGTTGTATAAATAACTAGCCAGTTAGCATCTTAGTTTTATGGGGTATTTGACGAAATACTCTATCCAGATTAAATAGCTTAAAACTTAGCTGAATATTGCTCTTCTCTGTAACTGAGACGATGGATTGTTCAACCACTCTGTGAGGATGAGTTCATGTTTTGTACCAAACGGGGCCAGTTTGGAGGACTGCCACTCCAACCTATTTTGCCTGGTAAGTGATTAAACTCGCTATTAGCATGCTAACGTTAGCTAGCTCAAACTGAGGCCAGAAAGCCATTTTGGCTAGCCAGTCAGCAAGCTAAACCGCTTGACTACAGCTGACTGTGGAGGCGTCAAGGCCTGTTCTAGATTGCTGGCTAATGCAATTTTGCAAGTGCGCTAACGTTAGCTAGCTAACATTAGTATTGGTTGACATGTTAGTTTATAGCAATTGAAGTTCACCAGATTCAACTACAAAAATACTTAGTTACCTATATCATGTCGCTCACTAGCTAGCTAATTTAGCTAATGTTGGCTAACTGGCTTGCTAGGTTCAGTTTGTTTTGTGATGTCTGTCATTGTGAGATTTGTTTATTATTCTTCACATCAGCACCATTAGCAATGTATTTTGACTGCAATTGCATATATCCAACTAGTTAGTAACTAGTCATGGTGTTCCTTGTTTGTTTACAACTTGATGCTTGGCTAGGTAGCTAGCTAGTTATGGCTAACTTTTTAGGCCAACAATATCATGAGTCAGCCTATGATTATGTCTACAGTATTGTTTTCTTCAGTGAGCATTCCTATTGCCAATGCTGTCAACTACAACTCAAGAATCTACTGAGTTGCACACTTCCTCATTGTAGTATTATGTGGTACTCCCCTATGGATAGAACTTTAAGCAGGGTACCCAGATAAGTGTACATAATATGAACTATAGGCTACTAGTTATTTTTTATTTTTTTATTTCACCTTTATTTAACCAGGTTGGACAGTTGAGAACAAGTTCTAATTTACAACTGCAGCCTGGCCAAGATAAAGCAACGCATTAACGCATTGTGACAAAAACAACAAATAGTTTTAGTGATTCTGAAACTGTATATTTTATTGAAACTAGGATATAAGAAATATCTTGTCATATTTTGAATTGGTACTATATTATTTTTCTGGCAAATGTGTTGCATAGCATTCAAAGGTATTCCAGGTAATATCCATTGGCACTAATTACTTTGATAGAAAGGGATTTCCCACCCTTTGAAGACTAATGAGTTGGAAGGTTAGGTTGCACAGAAGGAACAGGTGCATTCCTTTACATTTTGTATTTGGAGGTGCTTCACATTGATTGGATAGTGCAGCTGTTAAAGTTGTCAGGCTACTACTGCACTGCTTTGCATTCAGCGGGCTTGAAGCCTTTCTGGGCCAATCCCAAATGGACCCTATGCACTTTTGGAGATCTGAAAGGATTTGGTTGGTATAAGCAATATGGTGAAACTTCCACCTAGCCTATCAGATGGCAAGGTGGAGCTAGTACCATATTCTTTGCACCTGTCAAATCCTCTCAAATCTCTACAAGTGCACATGGTGTAGTGTTCATTTTTTGGATTGGGCCTCTGTCTCAGCTCTCTTTTCTCACCCTGTCCCCCAGGCTGACCTGACTGGGATAAAATGGCGACGTTTTGTGTGGCAGGGGCCCACTTCCTCGCCCATCCTGTTCCCCGTGACGGAGGAGGACCCCATCCTGTGCAGCTTCAGTCGGTGCCTGGCGGCCGATGTGCTAAGCGTGTGGCGAAGGCACCACACCCCGGGTCGCCGCGAGCTCTGGCTCTTCTGGTGGGGGGATGACCCCAGCTTCGCCGAGCTCATCCACCACGAGCTGTCAAGTAAGGGCTAGCCTCTGCCACAGGAAGGGTTGCTTGTTGCTCACATGGCATTGGAGTTAGGATGAACTCTCAGTTGATACTTGGGAGAGGGGCTGCAAGTGTCATGCAAATGGGGAGAGACACTGCTCAGTTGAGGACCCACAGTAGTCCACAGGCTGACACACTTCAATGACTGCCTGCATCTTTCATTAACAAAAGATGCAAGTAGTTTACATGTTGGGCCTACAGTTTTGAGTTCTGCCTGTTGTTGGGAGTGGGTTTGCACATCACGATACCAATCATATGAACGCATAAATTATATCTCCCATCAGCTTTTTCATTGTGGTCGCAGCTCCTTTTAAAGTAGTTAGCTTTACCCTGTAGGGAGCTAAGGGGCTGCCTGGTGGCTAGATCTTATAGGCCTTGCCACTGACAAAGCAAAAAAATATATATCTTCATGATGTGGGTGGTGACACTTTGGTTCTTGAATGTCAAATATCTTGAAGGCGAGACCGCTTGACTTGTTTTTGAGTGGAGTTCCCTTTAACATATTATGTACATGGTTGCATAATGTGTTGAGTTTTATTGTAAACATTGGCAGATGGTCAAACATTCCCATCCTATCTTTATCTGAAGTGTTTGAACCCATGGCAAAAAGTGACACCACCAATTCTTGAGTTCTTGTTTACAGTTGTGATGTTGATGGAACATTCAGCAGGAATCTGACTGTCTTTTCTCTCTTCCTGGCTCAGGTGAGGAGGACGGCGAGTGGGAGAGTGGCTTGTCCTATGAGTGCCGCACACTCCTGTTCAAAGCTGTCCATAACCTGTTGGAGCGTTGCCTCATGAACCGCAGCTTTGTCCGTATTGGCAAGTGGTTTGTCAAGCCCTACGAGAAGGATGAGAAGCCCATCAATAAGAGGTTAGAGTCCCCTTAATAACCCTCTTCTGTAACCAGTGCATTGATGTCTTCATCAGTATTGCAGAGTGCTCTGTTGACTGTTTCTAGTAAATGTATACAGCAGGTCAACTAGTCATCCTGATCAGTGTACTTCCTTATTGATTTTAGAAATGCATTGCACTGGATTAAAATGTCTGCCAAGTAAATTGGTTGGATACAAATGTAGGCCTACAGTAAATTGAGTGGATGCCAATCAAAGTTGTTAATGACATGCATTGGTGTCTAGTGTGAAATTCAGCCGTTTCTTAGTGTGATAGTTTTCCTCTTGATGTTTGGGCATATGCTTTCTAACACAGGCCATAGAAATGTAGACACTTTGTCATTTACTCACTATCTGACACTTTTGTCCCTTATGATTTATTCTTGAAACAAACCCTGAGGTAAATTGTATAGATGGATTCATTGAAATCGACCTAGGACACTTTGCTCTTCAAAGGTAGCATATGTTTAGTTCATGTCCGCTTCGGTATTCTTTTCTGTTAATAGCCCGGCTGGATTACTTGGATGTCTAGAGTTTCCTGTTCCTGTTGTCCGTAGAGTATTTGTCAGTACAGGTGAATGTATACTTGTTCACGTGAGTCAGCCTGCACAGATTATCTGACTGATTTCCAAAATAACTACTATACTGCCATTAAATTAATTTGGAAAGATTAGGGAATCTATGCCTGTCTCAGGCTGAACAAGCACCAGATTGTTTTGTTCTGCTGCTGAGAGTAGACATGCATACTGTATTAATTCTTGCCCTGTTATGCGTGAGCATGCTTCAGTTCGGCTAGGCCAACCTAACAGGTGTGCTCGCACACTCCCTTAAAGACCTTCGCTTGAAAATCTAGGGGGAAAAACGTCAATGGTACTGTTTGTCCATTTTGAGACGACGTAGCCAGTATACACTTATTGAAAATTGTCAGAATTAATCTAAGAACTCAATAAATCCGTCATTAATTTTGACGATTTTGCAGAGATAATTTTGGTCACCCAATTTTACATCAAAGTTGTTTGGTGCAATATTTGTCAATGTAAAAATGTGCATAAAAATGAGTAGTCTCTCCTTGAATGGTAACATAAATTATTGAAGAATCGCTACTCTTGACTAATCGCAGATGAAGGGGCATAGACTTCGGCTACTGACTTAGGCTTGCCTCGAGAAAAAAATGTGTGCCCGAATGGTTCTTTAAGGGGAATGACATCACAGTTTTGGCTTCCCCCTGCACTTGAATGGGGCCTGGGGGAATCCTGGAGTGTCTTGAGGAGCTAATTTGAGCCCTGTCTGTTTTGCCTGTCCAAGTAATTCAAGCATTTCCGTTTTGCTCTGTTAATTTCAGAGCCCCCACCCCACACACACGGTAGAATGAGATAGAATTGAGGTGATTGCAATGCATGTTCACTGGGGGGTTAAGGTGTCACGATGTGTTTACAGGTGTGAAGTGTTTGAGAATTGGCCCCTTGGCCTCCAATGTTCTGGATTAAGACGTCTACAAGTGGGTGTTGAAGCAGTGCCTGCTTGGACTTGGTGAAAATGAGAGTGGGTGGGGGTGTGAGTGAGATCCAGCGGTCTCACTGTCGCCTGTACTCTCTGTCTGGTAAACAGGGCTGTCTTTGGAACATGCTGAGTCTGCACTGTGGTTTTACACTAACCATGTCAACAGGAACTGTTTTGGTATGTTTAGCCGCTTGGCTGTGCAGCACTCGTGAGGAAATAAAGCCTTGTTGTTTAACATTTAAATTCCATAATAGTCTATTTTTAACTAGGCCTATTTAAGGAATGTTGGTGTTTTGGAGGATCACTTTTAACTGAAACTAAAATAATCTTCTGTCTTGTCCATGCTGGTTGAAGGCCAGGGCTCAGGCCTCACTGATAATTTTCCTCACAGTAAGCAGGCATTGGCACCTGGAGGTAGATTTTAATGACATAAAGTGCACAACAAATATGTGAGGAATGTTGTTGCCACTCTGGTCCTCACTCCCTTCCCTGCTCTCCTTTTCTCTCAACCCTCACACCCATCCTCTGACCCATTCATGGACAATGAGCTTTTTCTGTGGTGCAGACATGGTCCTGTCGCTCTAGGAACAGACCAATACCCTGTCATATAGTCTTCAGTTTATATGTGACTTGTGTATTTCTGGTATGTTGAGACTATTATCCTTTCAGCAAAGTAATGTAGCTGCTATCTATGTGACACAGACTGTAAAAGTTTTGATTGTAAAGATTTGTTTGAAAATGGTAACCCTGTCAGGTGCCTTCTCGTGCCAACATTCCCATCTTTGATTCAACCTTATAGCAAATCAAGGTTTGTTTAATGACTTGACTGGAAAGATTTCTACCGTTGTAATCCTTGACGGGCTGCCTATGTCCAAAGTAGATTAACTACATTTTTAGATGAAAACCGCTTTGTGTATACTTAAGCAACTAAAAACAGAGAGAAGGTATGTAGAAAGATAATAGACCTACAGTGCCTTCGGAAAGTATTCAGACTCCTTGACTTGTTCAACATTTTGTTTGGTTACAGCCTTATTCTAAAATTGATTAAATAAAAGCAATTCCTCTTCAATCTACACACTACCCCATAATGACAAATTAAAAACAGGTTTTTAGACATTTTCGCTAATTTAATAACAATAATAAAAAACATTTACATAAGTATTCAGACCCTTTACTCAGTACTTTGTTGAAGCACCGTTGGCAGCGATTACAGCCTAGAATCTTCTTGGGTATGACACTACAAGCTTGGCACACCTGTATTTGGGGAGTTTCTTCCATTCTTCTCTGCAGATCCTCTCAAGCTCTGTCTGGTTGGATGGGGAGCGTTGCTGCACAGCTATTTTCAGGTCTCTCCAGAGATGTTCGATCGGGTTCAAGTCTGGGCTCTGGCAGGCCCACTCAAGGACATTGAGACTTGTCCCGAAGCCACTCCTGCGTTGTCTTGGCTATGTGCTTGGAAGGTGAACCTTCACCATAGTCTGAGGTCCTGAGCGCTCTGGAGCAGGTTTACATTGAGGATCTCTCTGAACTTGGATCCGTTCATCTTTCACTCGATCCTGACTAGTATTCCAGTCCCTGCCGCTGAAAAACATTCCCACAGAATGATGCTGCCGCCATGCTTCACCATAGGGATGGTGCCAGTTTTCCTCCAGACGTGACGCTTGGCATTCAGGCCAAGGAGTTCAATCTTGGTTCTCATGGTCTGAGAGTCTTTAGGTGCCTTGTGGCAAACTCCAAGTGGGCTGTCATGTGCCTTTTACTGAGGAGTGGCTTCCGCCTGGTCACTTTACCATAAAGGCCGGATTGGTGGGGTGCTGCAGAGATGTTTGTCTTTCTGGAAGTTTCTCCCATCTCCACAGAGGAACTCTGGAGCTCTGTCAGAGTGAACATCGGGTTGTTGGTCACCTCTCCGACCAAGGCCCTTCTCCCCCGATTGCTCAGTTTGGCTGGGCGGCCAGCTCTTCGAAGAGTCTTGGTGGTTCCAAACGTCTTCCATTTAAGAATGGAGGCCACTGTGTTCTTGGGGACCTTCAAGGGTCAGAATACTTTACAAAGCGCTGTGTATATATATATTTTTTATAATAAGCTTTGAGTACTACAATCACCAAAATAAAAGCTTGTCAATCAGGGAGAATTAATCATTCCAAAAACAATGAATTTAGCAGTATTGATTTTGTTTTGAGCATAAGAACATCGCGTTAGCCATAGCAAAATGCATATAACTGCAGTAAATTAGCTTTAAAACTATAACATTTTCTCTTCGCTCCATTGCAGAATATGTAGTATAGCACGAAATTAGCTTTTAAACTTCAAAAAATGATCATCGCTCCATGGAGAAAATGGTAGAATTGCAGGAAATTGTGTAGAGAATTTCAGCGCCGACCAAGCCCATTGCCATACCCCCTGCCACACCCACCACCTAAGCTCCTTTTCGATTGAGGAAAAACAAATGGGAATAGTTTTTGTTTTTTATCACTACTTACTGTTAGCTGTTCAGTGCACGTATAACATGAGTGAGCCTCAGTCAGGGAGAAGGGAAGAATGCACGGATTTGTAATAAACCAGTCTATCTTGACTGGCTTGGTCTGTCAAGAAATCATGAATATGGGACTTTACTCAGCATACAGCAGCAGAGCTTTGTTTACCTTTTAATTTCAAGCCCCAGCCCTGCTAACATCCTCATAGGACTGTAGATTTGTTTGATGTAGTTTTAATTTGGCTGTAGTATCCTGTCACCTCACTGTTTAACCCCGTTTAATTGCACATTCTTTTGCATTTATGTAACCTGTCATTTGTCCTGGTACCAGTTAATCCAATTGACAATAAATTATTTAGCTTTCTGTTATTTTTCTGTATCTCATAAGACATTGAATCTTTTGATGTTTCACTCTGATTGCTTCTCTAAGGAATATCGTACCGACCATTATACACTGCTCAAAAAAATAAAGGGAACACTTAAACAACACAATGTAACTCCAAGTCAATCACACTTCTGTGAAATCAAACTGTCCACTTAGGAAGCAACACTGATTGACAATACATTCCACATGCTGTTGTGCAAATGGAATAGACAAAAGGTGGAAATTATAGGCAATTAGCAAGACACCCCCAAAAAAGGAGTGATTCTGCAGGTGGTGACCACAGACCACTTCTCAGTTCCTATGCTTCCTGGCTGATGTTTTGGTCACTTTTGAATGCTGGCGGTGCTCTCACTCTAGTGGTAGCATGAGACGGAGTCTACAACCCACACAAGTGGCTCAGGTAGTGCAGTTCATCCAGGATGGCACATCAATGCGAGCTGTGGCAAAAAGGTTTGCTGTGTCTGTCAGCGTAGTGTCCAGAGCATGGAGGCGCTACCAGGAGACAGGCCAGTACATCAGGAGACGTGGAGGAGGCCGTAGGAGGGCAACAACCCAGCAGCAGGACCGCTACCTCCGCCTTTGTGCAAGGAGGTGCACTGCCAGAGCCCTGCAAAATGACCTCCAGCAGGCCACAAATGTGCATGTGTCAGCATATGGTCTCACAAGGGGTCTGAGGATCTCATCTCGGTACCTAATGGCAGTCAGGCTACCTCTGGCGAGCACATGGAGGGCTGTGCGGCCCCACAAAGAAATGCCACCCCACACCATGACTGACCCATCGCCAAACCGGTCATGCTGGAGGATGTTGCAGGCAGCAGAACGTTCTCCACGGCGTCTCCAGACTCTGTCACGTCTGTCACATGTGCTCAGTGTGAACCCGCTTTCATCTGTGAAGAGCACAGGGCGCCAGTGGCGAATTTGCCAATATTGGTGTTCTCTGGCAAATGCCAAACGTCCTGCACGGTGTTGGGCTGTAAGCACAACCCCCACCTGTGGACGTCGGGCCCTCATACCACCCTCATGGAGTCTGTTTCTGACCGTTTGAGCAGACACATGCACATTTGTGGCCTGCTGGAGGTCATTTTGCAGGGCTCTGGCAGTGCTCCTCCTTGCATAAAGGCAGAGGTAGCGGTCCTGCTGCTGGGTTGTTGCCCTCCTACGGCCTCCTCCACGTCTCCTGATGTACTGGCCTGTCTCCTGGTAGCGCCTCCATGCTCTGGACACTACGCTGACAGACACAGCAAACCTTCTTGCCACAGCTCGCATTGATGTGCCATCCTGGATGAGCTGCACTACCTGAGCCACTTGTGTGGGTTGTAGACTCCGTCTCATGCTACCACTAGAGTGAGAGCACCGCCAGCATTCAAAAGAGACCAAAACATCAGCCAGGAAGCATAGGAACTGAGAAGTGGTCTGTGGTCACCACCTGCAGAATCACTCCTTTATTGGGGGTGTCTTGCTAATTGCCTATAATTTCCACCTTTTGTCTATTCCATTTGCACAACAGCATGTGAAATTTATTGTCAATCAGTGTTGCTTCCTAAGTGGACAGTTTGATTTCACAGAAGTGTGATTGACTTGGAGTTACATTGTGTTGTTTAAGTGTTCCCTTTATTTTTTTGAGCAGTGTATTTCCAGATTGATCTGAGAATGACTGTTTTTCCATCCCCTCTGCAGTGAGCACTTGTCGTGTGCGTTCACCTTTTTCCTGCATGGGGACAGTAACGTGTGCACCAGCGTGGAGATTGCCCAGCACCAGCCTGTTCAGAGGCTAGGTGAAGAACATCTGAGCCTGGCACAACAAAATGCCAGCCCCCTGCAAGGTGGGTCTAACCAGTCATGGCCTGGTCACCCAGCTATATCCTGGTCACCCAGCCATATCCTATTGAGACAACAGTTGATCTACCTGCCATTGGTTAGATACTAGAATGTCCATAGGTTTTTTATGTCAAAGGCAATGCAGTAGTATTTATAATTAAAGCATAGTCTTGCTCTCTGCTGTCATAAATTAATTATCTCTAGTCAAGACTCTATTCTGACCTGTGCTGACCTCACACTTCATGTCCCCTCTCTCCCTTCCACAGTCATCTTGAGTCCATACGGTCTGAACGGGACGGTCACGGGCCAGTCCTTCAAGATGTCTGACCACCCCACCCAGAAACTTATTGAGGAGTGGAGGCAGTTCTATCCCATTAGCCCCAGCGCCAAGGACCGCCCCGAGGACAAGATGGAGGATGCAGACTGGGAGGACGACTCACTAGCAGCCGTGGAGGTCCTTGTTGGTAAGATGGGGGTTGTTGCTACAGTTGTGTGTTGTCCAGTGTGGATGTTATTCTAATGGTTAGTATGTGGTATTGCAGTTGTGTGTTTTTCTGATGGAGACTCACTGACTAAATGTGTTATGCTGATCTGTTCCAGCTGGAGTGAGGATGGTGTACCCTGCCTGTCTAGTACTGGTTCCCCAGTCAGACCTACCTGCCCTGGCCCCACAGGGATCAGCCAACCCCTCACCCGTCCTGTGTGAGGGCCAGGGGGCCCACAGAGACCCTGCCATGTCCTCTGTCACCCTTACCCCTCCCACATCACCGGAGGAGGCCCAAACAGGTAGCCTTACCATTTTACTAATTAGTCTATTAGGACCACAAACTCTGCAAGTGTAGCTGTCTGGGTTCAGTGTCCATCTTTTGAATTATTTAACATTGATGCGTTCAATCAATCAAATTTCAACACTTGTCACAAAGTGCTTATACAGATACTCCACCTAAAACCCCCAAGAGCAAGCAATGCAGATGTAGAAGCACAATGGCTAACTGATTATTTTGATAAGTGAGTAGTGTACACTAATACTGAGTATTATATTAATTTATACTACGGGTAGGCCTAATCCTGGATGCTGATTTGGTAAAAACCGCATTTCAGCCGGTGTCTATTCCACAAGTTACCGCTGTCTAAATCTATGACGTTGAAATGCCTATTTACTCTGTTCCATCTGACTGTGCAATCCAGTCTCATCAGCCCAGCCAGACAATTTATATACTAGATCTACACTAAAAACCATCTAGACATTATCTCCCATTTCTTTTAGACTAACATTTGGTTTTCAACTGCGGAGATTTGTATTAACCTTGCTGTCTATCTCTGACATTTGCAACATTGTTTCAATATTGAAATTCGAACACCTGCTGTCCCATAGTAATGAGCGTTTCTGGAGTTGGGACTAGACAGACATATTGGCAGCTTTTCTCAGTCAGTCGAAATCATGAATCAGCATAATTTGTGTGTTTATGTATATGTGTTATATACACACAAAGATATGTCAATCGAAAAATACATAATGCAGCTAGTTTGTTGTCATTCCTGCTTCAGTTTGAAGTGATTGTGTTCGCTGTGTAGTTGGCTATCTCTTCTCAACAGTGGCCTGGCGAGAGAGCCAATGCCAGGTGAAATCGCATCATTAGCTCATTGTTATGAATGTATCCCCCAAAAAACTGTTTGATGTGACTGTTAGTTGAAGTTGGCTGGCTAGCAAGCAAGGGATAAGAACGTTGCCAGCCATCATGGTGTAATCGATGTGAAATGGCTAGCTAGTTAGCGGGGTGCGCGCTAATAGCGTTTCAATCGGTGACGTCACTCGCTCTGAGACCTTGAAGTAGTTGTTCCCCTTGCTCTACAAGGGCTGCGGCTTTTGTGGAGCAATGGGTAACGATGCTTCGTAGGAGGCAGTTGATGTGTGCGGAGGGTCCCTGGTTTGAGCGCAGGTTGGGGCGAAGAGAGGGACGGAAGCTATACTGTTATAATAGCAACGGAACATTTAGAACGAACGCCCGAGTCGCGTCCATAGATTTAGAACAAAAATACTTAACGACTGGGTTATGTCTCTGGCAACCGAACCGATAGAACGAATGACCCGCCGGCTTGGGTAGCAAGCCTAGATTTGTGTCAGGACTACATCTTGTGGAAAGATGAAATAGTATGACTAAATACATCAAAACAAAGGGGCTTTTTTTGTTTGTTTTTTTGCTACTCCCCCCCACTTTCTCCCCAATTTCGTTATATCCAATTGGTAGTTAGTCTTGTCCTGTTGTTGCAACTCCCGTGCGAACTCGAGAGGCGAAGGTTGAGAGCCATGCGTCCTACAAAAAAATGACCCAGCCAAGCTGCACTGCTTCTTGACACTGCTCGCTTAACCTGGAAGCCACCCGCACCATTTGTGTCGGAGGAAACACCGTACAGTGTGCATGGCTTCGGGTTAGGGGAGGCCAAACCCTCCCCTAACCTGGACGAAGCTGTCTCATGATCGCGGCTGGCTGCGACAGCCCTGGATCGAACCCGGATCTGTAGTGACGCCTTGTGCACTGATCAGTGCCTTAGACCGCTGCACCACTCGGGAGGCCCCAGAATGTTTATGAAGGAAAATATGTCAATCATTATTTAAATATGTTGGTAACCCGTTGTATAAGTGATAATGCCCTCGAAGCCAGTGTTTGGTGACTATATTCTCACGGTTTGCCGGCCCTCGACTTCTTCGCGGTACTAACACCTGTGCCTATATATCTTCCAAACACCGGCTTCTCGGGCATTATCACGTAAGTTACTTTCTTTTCCCCTGTAGATTCTCAGGCAGCACAGAGGTGGTTGAAGCTCTGCTCGACAGTGGATGGTTTCAGCTCCAACAGCAGCGGTATCCACGGCAGCAAGATCCCCCGCAGGCTGGCTGCCCAGGTGGTGGAGAGCGTGTGGCAGGAGTGTACTACCAACCGGGCCCAGAACAAGTACGTACACTACCCGTCACCTCACCCTACTGATTCGTATACTACTGGTCTATTGAAGGAGTCTGTCTGCTGAGCTCTGTTTGTCTGGTTCTTTGTCAGGAGGAAGTTTGCTACATTGACCAACGGTACCTGTGAGGAGGAGGAGGGGGACAAAACAGGAGTGTGGGATTTTGTGGAGTTCTCGCATAGGGCACACTGCAACTGCTCAAGGTACTGTGGATCATGTTTATAACGGTGGGGGTTGTTGTAGGCCAGGATTGTCTAACTCAATCACCACACGGGCCATATTGTATAAAAATAATTTACAGGCCAGAAATAGTATGTTTGTTTTTAGAATATAATGTGCATACAACTGTGACCCACACTGGCATTTGTTTTATTGAAAAAATATGCGCCTTTAAAATTTTTGAAGTTGACCATGGGGTGCTCTATATAGCAATTTAACATGAAACAAGATAAATAATATTTGTCCATCCCATTTTACCCTAGTAAAACATTTAAGTTTTGTTTTTTGGGTGGGTTATTCATTGTGAAGCTTTAAAAACCGAAGCCAGACTGCAACATTTTAGTAGCCTAGGAGGACTGCCTGTGTACTTTCCCTCTGCTACGTGCTCAAAACGGGACAGCGCAATTGATGTTGAGTTGATGTGCAAGCACATCGGGCTGTAATTTCATCAAGTAGATGACTCAACTGTTAACTAATTTATACTTGCGCGTGTGTCCTTTAGTAGTAATTTATACTCTGTGTGAATCCTTTATCTAATAGATTTTTGACACGAAGATGTCTGGCTGGCTCCTGAGTCTGGGAGGAGGTGTGTGTGGCAATGCACTGCCTTTGGCGCTCAACAAGTTGGCAGTGCTTGCTGGGACTTGTAGTGCAGCGCGTCGTGTGCGGTATGGAAGCGGGCCAAAATGAATTGGCAACCCTAATCATTGTGAAAGCCGGATAGAATTGTGTCATGGGCCAGATCTGGCCTGTGGGCCATATTTTATGTGTTTTAGGCTGATGTGAATTTTCCCCCATAACTCACCAGAGTCCTTTAGGGCAGTGGTTCCCAAATTTTTTATAGTCCCGTACCCCTTCAAACATTCAACCTGCAGCTGCGTACCCCCTCTAGCACCAGGGTCAGCGCATTCTCAAATGCTGTTTTTTTTGCCATCATTGTAAGCCTGCCACACACACACACACACTATACGATACATTTATTAAACATAAGAATGAGTGTGAGTTTTTCACAACCTGGCTTGTGCGAAGTGACAAAGAGCTCTTATTAGGACCAGGGCACAAATAATAATATTTTAAATATAATTTTGCTCTTTATTTAGCCATCTTAAATATAAAACTTTATTTGTTCATCGAAAATTGTGAATAACTCAACACAGGTTAATGAGAAGGATGTGCTTGAAAGGATGCACATACCTCTGCAATGTTGGGTTATATTAGAGAGAGTCTCAGTCTTAAATCATTTTCCACACACAGTCTGTGCCTGTATTTAGTTTTTATACTAGTGCGGGCCGGGAATCCACACATATAGGTACGTGGTTGCAAAGGGAATCAGTGTCTTAACAGTGAGTTTTGCCAAGGCAAGTTACTCTGAGCGCAGCCCTATCCAGAAATTTGGTAGTAGCTTCTGATTAAATTACATTTTCACAGAACCGCTTGTTGCAATTTCGACGAGGCTTTCTTGTTCAGATATCGGTAAGTGGACTGGAGGCAGGGCATGAAAGGGATAACGAATCCAGTTGTTTGTGTCATCTTTTTCGGGAAAGTACCCGTGTAATTGCACACCCAACTCACTCAGGTGCTTCGCTACAGTACCATGCAAAAGTATTCATCCCCCTTGGTGTTTTTCCAATTTTGTTGCATTACAAGCTGTAATTTTAAATGATTTTGATTTCATGTAATGAACATAAACAAACTAGTCAAAATTGGTGAAGGGAAATGAAAGAAGTTACTTATTTAAAAAAGTTCAAAAAAAACGGAAAAGTGGTGCATGCATATGTATTCACCCCCTTTGCTATGAAGACCCTAAATAAGATCTGGTGCAACCAATTACCTTCAGAAGTCACACAATTAGTTAGATTGCACACAGGTGGACTTTAAGTGTCACATGATCTGAGTAAAAATACACCTGTTCTGAAAGGCCCCAGAGTCTGCAACACCACTAAGCAAGGGGCACCACCAAGCAAGCGGCACTATGAACACCAAGGAGCTCTACAAACAGGGCAGGGACGAAGTTGTGAAGAAGTACAGATCAGGGTTGGGTTCTAAAAAAATATCAGAATAAACTTTGAACATCCCATGGAGCACCATTAAATCCATTATTAAAATATGGAAAGAATATGACACCACAACAAACATGCCAAGAGGGCCGCCCACCAAAACTCACGTCCCAGGCAAGGAGGGCATTAATCAGAGGGGCAACAAAGAGATGAAAAATAACCATGAAGGAGCTGCAAAGCTCCACAGTGGAGATTGGAGTATCTATCCATAGGACCACTTTAAGCCGTACAATCCACGGAGCTGGGCTTTACGGAGGAGTGGCCAGAAAAAGCCATTGCTTAAAGACAGAAATAAGCAAACACATTTTGGTGTTTGCCAAAAGGCATGTGGGAGACTCCCCAAACATATGGAAGAAGGTACTCTTCCATAAAAAAAAAATTGAGCTTTTTGGCCATCAAGGAAAACACTATGTCTGGCGCAAACCCAACACCTCTCATCACCCCGAGAACATTATGGTGGCAGCATCATGCTGTGGGGATGTTTTTCAATCGGCAGGGACTGGGAAACTGGTCAGATTTGAAGGAATGATGGATGGCGCTAAATACAGGGAAATTCTTTAGGGAAACCTGTTTCAGTCTTCCAGAGATTTGAGACTGGGACGGAGATTCACCTTCCAGCAGGACAATAACCCTAAGCATACTGCTAAAGCAACACTTGAGTGGTTTAAGGGAAAACATTTAAATGTCTTGGAATGGCCTAGTCAAAGCCCAGACCTCAATCCAATTGAGAATCTGTGGTATGACTTAAACATTGCTGTACACCAGCGGAACCCATCCAACTTGAAGGCGCTGGAGCAGTTTTACCTTGAAGAATGGGCAAAAATCCCAGTGGCTAGATGTACCAAGCTTATAGAGACACATACCCCAAGAGACTTGCAGCTGTAATTGCTGCAAAGGTTGCTCTACAAAGTATTGACTTTGGGGGGGTGAATAGTTATGCATGCTCAAGTTCTATTTTCTGTCTTATTTCTTGTTTCACAATAAAAAATTGGTAGGCATGTTGTGTAAATCAAATGATACAACCCTCCCCCCCAAAAAATCTATTTTAATTCCAGGTTGTAAGGCAACAAAATAGGAAAAATGCCAACGGGGGTGAATATTTTTGCAAGCCACTGTATATCACATTTGACATTGTCCGTAAGCTTGAGTTCATTTACACAAATCATACAATGATGGAAAGACCTGTCTGTTGTCCTTGTTTATGCAGATAGAGAAGAACTCCAACTTCTGAATCATAGCCTCAATTTTCACTGTAGTGTCCAAAACATATCTTAAGCTGTCATGCATTCCTTTGGCAGTAAGAGCCTCTCGGTGGATGCTGTAGTGTACCCAAGTGGCGTCAGGAGCAACTGCTTACACGCACGTTACCACTCCACTATGTCTCCCTGTTATGGCTTTTGCGCCATCAGTAGTACAGATACCAACTCATCTTGACCACCAAAGTCCATTTGATGTCACAAAGCTCTCCAGTACTTTAAAAAATAATTTCCAGTGGTTTGCTGAAGAGGTCTTCCTTAATTGACCCACCCATAAACGTAACGGCCATATACCAGGAGCTGTGCCAGGCCTGCCACGTTTGTTGACTCATCCAGCTGTAAAGCATAGAATTCACTGGCTTGTATGCGACGCAGTAATTGTTTCAAAACATCTCCTGCCATGTCGCTGATGCATTGTGAAACAATGTTTGATGAAGGCATTGTTAGTATAGTTTTGGGGCCTTTTCCCCCAGCCATATCTGCGGCAGCAGGAAGAATTAAGTCCCCCACATTACATTTACATTTAAGTCATTTAGCAGACGCTCTTATCCAGAGCGACTTACATTAGTATGGGGCTTGCCTGTCCTAGCCACTCGGTAGCTCACCATATAAGACGCTGCTAGCTCCTTATTAATAGTATCTGTTGCTTTTATACATGTCTTACTACTTGAAAGTCATCTTAATTCTCTCAAACTCCCGTGGCTTATTTTTTTAAATGGGCATGTTTTTGTTTCTAAATGTCTGCGCAAGAGTGAAGGTTTCATCGAGTTGTGAGATAGTACCTTTGCACCTATAACACACTGACTGAGGAAAGGCACTACTCCCAATATAAGTGAACCCCAAATCGATGTAGTTCTCATCGTATTTGCGCCTCTCCGATGGTCCAACGTCCCTGTCTGTAAGGTGCTTTCCCGGGTAAGGGGGCAGTAGCTCTTCGGCTGCATCAGATCACAACTGTCAGTGTCCATGCTAGCTGGGCTAACAACAAATGTAGAATTACTAATGCTAGCTGATGTGCTCGTGGAAGCAGAACAACTTGTCATCGACAGGTGCAGGTGTCGTACTGCTGGTAGTAGCAGTACTACCAGTAGAGCTGGTATGTGTGTCTATGGATGCGGGCCTTGCTTTTTCTTTTTTACCATTCACCCATTTTCGAGCAAACGGAATGAGCAGCAGCTACGTTTGGCTACATACGGACCGTTAGTAGAATTCCCGCGAGAGAGTAATGTTTAATGTGTTTGGATGTTAATTATTTGACTAGGCTACCTGTATTTGACATTGTGGTGTTATTTCGCTGAACACTAGATGGTTTAATTTTATTTTTGGCAGTGAAACGAGGCTACTCAAGCAAGGAAAAAACCTCACCCAAATGTATAGCCCCGTTGGAAAATATAAATGGACTGTTTGAAAATGTAAAAAAAAAAAATTATCACTTTTATTTGGCATACCCCAGTTTGGGAATGCATGCTTTAGGGGATCTGATTTAATCACAGACACCTTGGAAGTGAACATTCAGTAAATTGCTATTCAAATAATTTGTCTCTCTTTACCCCAGGCATAAAAACCAGAAGCAACGATCAGGCAGCACCTCAGGAAACCCCCCGTCGGTGGGCCAGCCCTCACAGCCGCTGCCCAAACACAAGCTGGGCGAGAAGCTGGAGAAGGGGGAGAAGCAGCAGAAGAGGCCCCAGACACCCTTCCACCACCGCAGCTATGTGTTTGAGGAGCAGGCCATGGAGCCCCAGAGGCTGTGTATGAGAACCCAGGATGAGGGCCCCTACCCCAGCCTGCACCACGTGGACACGGCCCCTTCCAAAGCCCCCATGTTGCACACCCACAGGCCCCTCCAAGACCTGGCCGGCTCCCCCCAGCCCCCTCCTCTCAGCCCCCACCCCTGCGAGCGCGGGGAGGAAGACCCTGGGGCCATGAAGAGCTCCTCCACACCCATCCACCAACACTTTTACCCCCCCTCCTCCGAGCCCTGCCTGCTGCCCCAAAAGACCTCGTCTGACGAGCCCCACCTGGAGCCCCTGCCTCTGCCTTTCCCCCCTGCCTACCCTGATTCCCTGGAACCCACTGTCTATGTGGGATCAGCCATCAACCCCAACGAAGACTCGGCCCACAACCCCTGGAAGTACTTCAACCTGCCACGGAAGAAGACCTCAGACTTCTTCACACCACTGTTGCCTGTGGACAAACTACAGGATGACTCCGGGGAAGGAGGAGGGCAGGAGAACATTGTCTCTGTCACAGAGTGAGTACACTACCCCTCCTCTCTTTCAACATGTAATGTTAAACCTTACTATAAGCACTAAGGTGATGAGTGGCTATGATAGATATTTGGTTTCTCCCACTCTCTCTCTGTGTACATCCACTTGGAGCATTATATATGCAGTTTCCCCTCCTTTCACATGATTCTCTGATCATCTATGTAACATTGTCTCCTCTCAGATTGATGTCTGGCTCTGGCAGGCCTCTGAAGGTGTCTGAAGACCTGGTGAGGACCTACACCCAGAGGAGGAACAGCCACCTGGCGGCTGCCATGGCTGACGAGGACCAGGAGGAGGAACCAGACCCCTACGCCTTCGTGGAGGGAGACGAGGAGTTCACTTTCACTGACAAGAAGGACAAACCTGGCTCGGACAGAGAGACCAGCAAGAGACACAAGGTGAGTATCAAACATGAGTTTCTAATAATTAATTCCATAGTTATCCCTATACACTTTTCCTAATCTTACCTAATGTGGTAGGATTTGTTAGTTCAGTTGACTGATGTGTATACTACGCCTTTGCTTATGGGATGATGTAGCACAGTGGTTCCCAACCTTTTTTGCTTACTGTACCACCAACTGAATTTTGCTTTGCCCGTAGTACCCCTGAAGTACTCCCTCGTGCATTTTACCAGTAAGCTTATGGCCTCATGAGTCTTCTCAAAGTACCCCTTGTGGATAGACAAGTACCCCCCAGGGGTCTTAGTACCCCTGGTTGGGAACCACTGATGTAGCAGATGCCAAGAGAATAACACGTTTTATGCTGGTGTTTGTTTCTCTTAGGGTGACGATGGCAGTGGGACCTCAGCAGATGGTGAGCATTTCCTTCTTGTTGAAGACTTTGTTTTAATCACTTTTGTAAAACTATAAAAGATTGGAATGTCAATAAAATGGTCATCCAGAGTGGTTAGAGGGGGCTTCCTTTGTTGTCTGTCTTCTCTCTCCCTGTTTGTGTGTGCGTGCAGATGGTCAGGGTGCAGCTGGTGGAAAGCCTGTACCCTCCACCAGCCTCATCCATGAGACAGACCTGGCTGTGTCCATCAACGACCTGGACAACCTCTTCAACTCAGACGAAGATGAGCTAGCGGTCAGTAGAGTATACAGTGCCTCTAGAAAGTATTCATTCCCTTTGACGTAATCCACATTTTGTTGTGCTACAGCCTGAATTCAAAATAGATTCAATACAAATTCTCGCCCATCTACACACACTACCCCATACTGACAAAGTTAAAACATGTTTTTAGAGATTTTAGCAAATTTATTGAAAATTAAATGCACTCCTTTGCTATGACAGTTCAAATTGAGCTCAGGCACATCAAATTTCCTTTGATCATCCTTGATGTTACTACAACTTGATTGGAGTCCACCAATGGCCAATTCAGTTGATTTTAGAAAGAAACACACCTGTCTATATAAGGTCCCACAGTTGACAGTGCATGTAAGAACCGATACTACACAATTAAGTTGAATCAACTGTCAGTAGATGTCGGAGACAGAATTGTGATTAGGCAAGGTATAAAATCATTTCTAGAGTGTTGAAAAATTGGAACTACCCAGACTCTGGATAGAGTTGGCTGTCTGACCAAACTGAGCAACCTGGCAAGAAGTACCTTGGTCAGGGAGGTGGCCAAGAACCCAATGAACACTCTGACAGAACTACAGAGTTCCTTGGCTGAGATGGGAGAACCTGCCAGAAGGACATCGGTCTCTACAGTCTATACAGCCTTTCAGCAATCTGGGCTTTATGGAAGAGTGGCCAGACAGAAGCCACTCCTGAGGAAAAAGGCACATGACAGCACAACCGGAATTTGTAAAAAGGCATGTGAAAGACTGAGCATAAGGCAAAATATAATGTGGTCCGATGAAGTAAAACATTTACTATTTTGCCTGAATGCAAAGCGCTATGTCTGGAGAAAACCAAGCACAGCTCATCACACATCTAACACCATCCCTACTGTGAAGCATGGTGGTGTCAGCATCATGCTATGGGGATGCTTTTCAGCGGCAGGGACTGCAAGACTAAGGATAGATGGGGGGAAATGAATGGAGCCAAATACAGGTAAATCCTTGATAAGAACCTGCTTTATTGTGCAAACAACCTTAGACTGTGGCAAAGATTTACCTTCCAACGGGACAACAACTCCAAGCATACAGCCAAAGTAAGGCTGGATTGGCTTCAGAACAAGAATGTGAAAGTCCTTGAGTTGCCCAGCCAAAGCCCAGACTTGAATCTCATTGAAAATCTGTGGAATGACTTGAAGATTGCTGTCCACTGCTGCTCCCCATCTAACTTAACAGAGCTTGAGAAAATCCCCCAATCCAGGTGTGCAAAGAGGATACAGACATACCCATGACGACTCAAATCTGTAATCGCCGCCAAAGGTGCTTCTACAAAGTATTGACTCTGGGGTGTGAATACTTATTTAAATGAGATTTACAAAAATTCCTCAAAACATTTGTTCACTTTATCATGGGAAATTGTATGTAGATGGGTGGGGGAAAAAATATTTTATCAATCTTTGAATTCGGGCTGTAACAACAATGTGGAATAAGTTAAGAGGTATGAATACTTACTGAAGGCACTGTAGTTATCATCTACACAGGGGGGACATCGTTTGGATTACATATCCTTTTGTCTGTTTCCATATCCCCCGTTGATACTTTGCTAACAGAACATTGTGTAAAGTCTTAAAAAATATCTCTACATGTTTTGATCAAAGCCTGTTTAAAACATTCTAAATGTTCTGTCCCCAACAGCCTGGATCCAGGAGAGCAGGAGTTAATGGAGACAAGTTTGGCAGTAAGGAACACAAAACATCAAATCTGGACCCTCTGTCCTGCATAAGTATGTTCCCTTTCTCCAATTCCTTCCTTAAAGTTCCTCTTTAGGTCATCACTGTATCCTACATTAATTTACCAAACAATGGGGTGATTATTCCATTCACCTTCCTGTCCCCAGGCTCAGCTGACCTGCACAAGATGTTCCCCACCCCTCCCTCCCTGGAGCAGCACATCATGGGCTACTCCCCCATGAACACTGGGGGGAAGGACTACGGTGGCCTGGAGGCTGGGGTGGGCCTCACTCTGCTGGATGGGAGCCAGTTTAGCAGCCACTACAAGATGGAGGTGGAGGAAGGCTTTTGCAGCCCCAAGCCTTCTGAGATCAAGGTAACTTAAAGGCCCAATGCAGCCATTTTCATCTCGATATCAAATCATTTCAGGGTGATAATTAAGTACCTTACTGTTATTGTTTTCAATTAAAATGGTCAAAAATCTAATCAAATTTTGTTTGTCACGTGCCGAATACAACAGCTGTAGACATGACAGTGAAATGCAGTTTTAAGAAAAGAACTTTAAAAAGTAAGATTAAAAATAACATGTATAAAGAGCAGCAGTAAATGAACAATAGCGGCGCTATATACAGTGGGTACCGGTACAAGGTCAATGTGCAGGGGCACCAGTGGCGAGGTAATATGTACATGTAGAGTTATTAAAGTGACTATGCATAGATAATAACAGAGTAGCTGCAGTGTAGAAGAGGGGGGAGCAATGCAAATAGTCTTAGTATCCATTTGATTAGATGTTCAGGAGTCTTATGGCTTGGGGGTAGAATCTGTTTAGAAGACCTTTGGACCTAGACTTGGTGCTCCGGTACTGCTTTCTGTGCGGTAGCAGAGAGAACAGTCTATGGCTAAGGTGGCTGGAGTCTGACAATTTTTAGGTCATTCCTCTGACACTGCCTGGTATAGAGGTCCTGGATGTCAGGAAGCTTGGCCCCAGTGGTGTACTGGGCCGTACGCACTATCCTCTGTAGTGCCTTGCGGTCGGAAGCTGAGCAGTTGCCATACCCAGGCAGTGATGCAACCAGTCAGGATGTTCTCGATGGTGCAGCTGTAAAACCTTTTGAGGATCTGAGGACCCATGCCAAATCTTTTCAGTCTCCTGAGGGGGAATAGGTTTTGTTGTGCCCTCTTCACGACTGTCTTGGTGTGCTTGGACCTTGTTAGTTTGTTGATGTGAGAACAAGTTGAGAACTTGAAGCTCTCAACCTGCTCCACTACAGCCCCGTCGATGAGAATGGGGGTGTGCTCTGTCTTCCTTTTCCTGTAGTCCACAATCATCTCCTTTTGTCTTGATCACGTTGAGGGAGAGGTTGTTGTCCTTGCACCACACGGTCAGGTCTCTGACCTCCCTATAGGCTGTCTCATCATTGTCGGTGATCAGGCCACTTGTCATCGGCAAACTTAATGTTGGTGTTGGAGTCGTGCCTGGCCGTGCAGTCATGAGTGAACAGGGAGAACAGAAGGGGACTGAGCACGCACCCTTGAGGGGCCCCTGTGTTGAGGATCAGGGCGGCAGATATGTTGTTGCCTATCCTTACCACCCGGGGGTGGCCCGTCATGGAAGTCCAGGATCCAGTTGCAGAGGGAGCTGTTTAGTCCCAGGGTCCTTAGCTTATTGATGAGCTTTAAGCGCACTATGGTGTTGAACACTGAGTTGTAGTCAATGAATAGCATTCTCACATAGGTGTTCCTTTTGTCCAGGTGGGAAAGGGCAGTGTGGAGTGCAATAGAGATTGCATCATCTGTGGATCTGTTAGGGCGGTATGCAAATTGGAGTGGGTCTAATATTTCTGGGATAATGGTGTTGATGTGAGCCATGACCAGCCTTTCAAAGCACTTCATGGCTTCTAAGCAAAGAGCAATTTCTCAAGCAAGAATTTTGTTAGGACTGTCTGGGAGTGGTTGGAGTGTGGGGCCTAATTGGATGAGCATAATGGGAGGGATATGTAACCTGAAAAATAGCCTTTATTAGCAGAGGTTTGAAATGCTCTTTGTTATTGGTCTATTAACTTGATGTCGCCAGGCATGCCAAAACTTCATCCCACCAAAACGGGCAGAATTTCCAGGTGGTCTTTTCAAACAGCTCTTACATTATCATTTTCACAGTATTATTTTAACCTCGTGTGGAAATATTTAAGCACAGTAAAATCTCATTTTTAACTGCACTGGGCCTTTAACTGGCCTTTGAACACTTCAGCCTAGCGTGGAAGTTCTACATTTTAGTCATTTAGCAGGTACCCTTATCCAGAATGACTTGCAGTTAAGTACATTTTTCCCTCCGGGGTTATCCAAGCCGGTGCTTGTAGGAAAATACAAGTGCAAGGTTTTTTTTAGGGGGGGGGGGTGGATAAGACTGACACACTGTCTATTCATGCTGGTCTCTGCTTCAATAGTTTTATTTAGCTAAGACTTGCTGAAGTGTTAGTGGCTTATTTTCCTTCTCTTCCCACATATACCTCCAGGACTTCTCATTTGTTTATAAGTCAGAGGCGTGCAAGGCATTCACGGGCTGCTCCATGTTTGCTCCGCTGAAGATGCTGCCCAGTCAGTGTATGATGCCCATCAAGCTGCCAGAGGACTGTGTTTACACACCCAGCTGGAACATGGGCAAACTGGAGCTCATACCCCCTGTGCCAACCATGGGCCTCCTCACCAAAGACGGGTAACCAATCAGACTGGTCCACTTGAATTATGCAAGTCTCATGTACCCAAATGTGTGTCAGGGGTTTTAATGTGTGTGGTGTTGTCTCCTTATTTCAGTAACATCCCCAGTGTGGAGCCAGACTACCAGAGCTACACACCGCAGACCCACACTCCCTTCATGTCCAACAGTGCCCCACCCAGCAACAGCGGCACGGGCATCCTGCCCTCCCCGGCCACACCCCGCTTCTCCGCCCCCACCCCACGCACTCCCCGTACCCCGCGCACCCCAAGAGGGCCTGCCAGTGTCCAGGGATCGCTCAAATACGACAACTCTGACCTCTACTCGCCCGCCTCCACCCCTTCCACTTGCCGACCTCTCAGCTCAGTGGAGCCAGCCACTGTGCCCTCCATCCCTGAGGCCCACAGCCTCTACGTCACCCTCATCCTCTCTGAGTCCGTCATGAACCTCTTCAAGGACTGTAACTTTGACAGCTGCTGCGTGTGCGTGTGCAACATGAACATCCGTGGCGCTGATGTGGGCGTGTATCTTAACGACAACGGCGAGGCCCAGTACCCCTGCACTTGTGGTTTCAGCGCCGTGGTCAACCGTCGCTACGGCAGCTCGGCCGGTCTCTTCCTGGAGGATGAGCTGGACGTGGTGGGGCGTGGCTCGGACGCCGGCCGGGACTCTGAGAGGCGTTTCCAGGAGCTGCGCGCTGCCTCCCTTCACAGGATCGGCAACCCCACAGAGAGGCCCCCAGACGAGCTCATCCTGTTGCTGCAGGACCAGTGCACCAACCCATTCTCCCGCATGGCTGGGGTGGAGTACCCCAAAGCGTTGTCCTCCGGTCCCTCTCACTCTTCTCTACGGGTAGAGGAGAGGGACTGCTATAACGACTGCTACATGGCTCTGGAGCATGGCCGGCAGTTCATGGACAACATGTCAGGAGGAAAGGTGGACGAGGCGCTGGTTAAGAGCACGTGTCTACACAACTGGCCTAAACGCAAAGGTGAGTCTGCTCCTTCACTCATTGATAATGCACAAACTTGTTTCCCCTCCTACTTTTTACTTATTTTCCTCTCTCTTCCTACTCCTCTCATGTGAAACACAGTCTTCTTGGTTAGATGTATGTTTGTATGATGCCGAGCCTTCCCACCCTCTTGTTTCTCCCTCCAGCTGCAGAAGTGAGCAGGCTGTTCTCTCAGGATGTGCTGCGGGTGCTGCTCTCCCTCCAGCCTGTACTCCAAGATGCCATCCAGAAGAAGAGAAGCGTACGTTCCTGGGGCGTTCAGGGACCTCTCACCTGGCAGCAGTTTCACAAGATGGCCGGCAGGGGATCCTACGGTAAACACAAGGACTTAAAAAAATTAAGCAATAATAATACATAAAGATCCAGGGTTTTTTCTGGATCAATAACAGGCTTAGGTGGTGGCCTGTCGGTGCGGCTGAATTGAATAGAATTCTTGCAATTCTATAAATGTCTCCATGGAGCTGAGAACTGAAAAAGAAATGCAGATGTCGTGCTATTCCACTCCGTTTTGTCGTGGAGCTGAGAGAATTTTGCAGTTTAATACAAATTTCCTTAAATTTTACATTTTGTCATGGAGCTGACAACTTTGCCATTTGAAATATAATTTCCTGCAATCCATGAATTTTGACTTTGCTAATGCTGTGTTCTTTTGCTTAAACATAATGACAGAATCCATACTACTAAATTTAGTTCACCCTGATTGTCTAGCTTTTATTTTGGTGATTGTAGTTCTCAAATATAATATTATATAAAAATATATAGGTCCATTATCTTTTCTACATACTTTATATCTGGTTTAAGTTTACACAAAGCATTTTCCATCCCTGGTATAACATGCGCTCTAAATATGTAAAGATCATATAGATTTATCAGGATTTTTTTGGTAAGAAACAAGTGTTTGTAATGTGACAACCTACATTTATTATTATTTTTTAACTTTTTTGTTGTTGTAATTTAGCAGACGCTCTGATCCAGAGCGACTTACAGGAGCAAATAGGTCTAAGTACCTTGCTCAAGGGCACGTCAATATATTTTTTTCACCTAGTCGATTCCAAACAGCCAACTTTTCAGTTACTGGCCCAGTGGTACTATCCGCTAGGTTACCTGCCGCCCTCAACTCCTTCTGCAATGAGTCTGACTGTCCCTGCTCTCTGAACCATTAGGCACTGACGAGTCTCCAGAGCCCCTCCCCATCCCTACCTTCCTGGTGGGCTATGAGTATGACTTTGTGGTGCTGTCGCCCTTCGGCCTGCCTTACTGGGAAAAGTTGCTGCTGGACCCCTTCGGCTCCCACAGGGACGTGGGATATGTTGTCATCTGTCCTGAGAATGAGGCTCTGCTCCGTGGGGCTAAGAGCTTCTTCAAGGACCTTACGGCCACGTACGAGGTAAGCAGACACACATACTCTCACGCACATAGACAACCTCGATAGTCTAATAAAACATAAATGTTTGAGAAAATTGGTACATTTACCCATGTTTTTCCTCTTTGCAGGCCTGTCGACTGGGTCAGCACAGACCAATCTGTAAGACTCATGCAGATGGAATATTGCGGGTTGGTACAGCAGAGGGCAGGAACCGGGCAGAGCAGCCTCTCAGTGACTGGTTCCTCAAGATGGCCAGCAGTAACGGGAACAGCGAAGCCTTCAGCAAACTCAAACTGTACGCTCAAGTGTGCCGGCATGACCTGGGTACGTCTTCATTAGATTGCCGTCTTCTATTTCAGGAGATTGTACTGAATAAGAGATGGGATCTCTTTTGGGTTTATAATTTTTGATGTGGCTTGTATAAGAAGCAAATATTCAGATGTATTTTATTGGTTATTTTCTGAGTTGAGTTTAATATTTGACATTGGCTATCTTTTTCTTTACTTATTTGTTACTCTCCTCAGCTCCATACCTGGCTGGACAGTCTCTGGACAGCTCTCTGTTGAACCAGCGTGGCCCCACTGTGGCCTCCCCCCAGTTCTCCTCCTCCCAGTCCCCCACGACCCCCTTCTCAGGTCCCCAGAGCGCCACCAGCAGCAGCACTGCCCAGCCTGCCAACACCAACAGCACCCCACCCTCCTCCACAGGCCCCCAGGCAATGGGAGGGATAGGGGGGGTAGGAATGCCGTCGGCCAAGCCCAGCTCCTACACACCATATGGGACATCAGGCCTGCAGGGCAGCGTCTCCCAGAATGGGCCCCAGTCGGGTGCTCAGACTGCAGGGGAGAATGGCCCCACTGCCAACCAGCCCCAGGCCAGCACCGAGCCCGTAGAGACGTATGTACACTGAGTTTAAATGATTTTCTGTAGCACCTAAATTTTCTTGTAGCCCTAAATTTGTAATTGGCTCGCACTTGGAATAGTCTGAATTACGACTGCATAACCTTACCCATCTCTCCCATTTTTATGCACCAGACTTGTCTGGAAAATAACATTTGGCCTGCTAAATGTCTTTAATACTTAAAGCTAGTTGGCTGTTGGACCTTTGACGCAACTGCTGCTCTCTCTACAGCACATTAGAGAGAGACAAGGTGGGCGTCCCTACAGACGGAGAGTCCCACGCTGTGACGTTCCCCCCATCCATTGTGGTTTACATTGTGGACCCCTTCAGCTACGGGGAGAGGGACACCCACTCCAGTGTGTGGACGCTGGGTCTGCTGCGCTGCTATGTGGAGATGCTCCAGTTCCTGCCACCTCACATCAGAAACTCTGTGTCTGTGCAGGTAATGGAGGACTTGATACATGTAGCCAGACTGCAGACCATTCACATTTATGTTCAGCGCATTGGCTCTACAGACAAGTTATCTCAAACCCCTGTGGGGGTTGGTGTGTTTAAAAAGGCTGTTTCTAACAATATGCTGTGTTGTTGGTCAGATCATTCCCTGTCAGTACCTGTTGCAGCCTGTGCGCATTGAGGAGCGCCATCTGTACGGTCAGCACCTCAAGTCCCTGGCCTTCTCGGTGTTCACCCAGTGCAGACGACCCCTCCCCGGCAACACCAACATCAAGGCTCTGACGGGCTTCGGCCCAGGCCTGGCCATCGACATGGCACTGAGGAGCACAGAGGTAAACAACACACCACACATAGGAAACTGCACAAAACCTCACAAATATTATTCCTGGATTGATTTAGACTGCTGATCGGTTTTTAGAAACTGTCACAATGTGAATGGTCTGTTTAATATAACATCCTGGTCTTTGGCTAGTCCTTGCATATACCTTGATGATCCAAGAGACCACTGCTCTGTTGAATAAAGACAATGGCTTACTAAATACAGCTTGCTAAGTGAAACATAAGGAACCATTGGTCTGACCCATGACCTTTTGACTTTTACACCTGTGCAGAGGCCAGAATGTCTGCGTCTGTACACACCACCGTTCATCCTGGCACCCATCAAGGACAAGCAGACAGAGCTGGGGGAGACGTTCGGTGAGGCCTCTCAGAAGTACAATGTGCTGTTTGTGGGCTACTGCCTGTCGCATGACCAACGCTGGCTCCTAGCCTCCTGTACTGACCAATCAGGAGAGCTTCTGGAGACATGCATCATCAGCATCGACGTGCCTAACAGGTCAGTGACACACACACACAACCTGCCAAATGGTAGACACTTGACATGCAAACAAATTCAATTCAGGAATCTTTCTCTTTCGTGACTGTTTGTTGTGTCCTCTGTCCAGGGCTCGGAGGAAAAAGGGTTCAGCCAGACGACTGGGCCTGCAGAAGCTGTGGGAGTGGTGTCTAGGCTTGGTGCAGGTGACATCACTGCCCTGGAGGGTGGTGATTGGCCGCCTGGGCAGAATGGGCCACGGAGAGTTACGAGGTATGCCACACTAGTCCAAACTCCACCAGACGGGGGAGATATACACTGAACAAAAAATATAAGCGCAACATGTAAAGTGTTGGTCCCATGTTTCATGAGTTGAAGTAAAAGATCTCCAAAAAAATTCACATGCACAAAAAGCTTATTTCTCTAAAAGAAATTACACAAGTTTGTCTCACCTGTTAGTGAGCATTTCTCCTTTGCCATGATAATCCATCCACCTGACAGGTGTGGCATATCAAGAACTGATTTAAACAGCATAAAAATTACACAGGTGCACTTATTTTATTTCACCTTTATTTAACCAGGTAGGCCAGTTGAGAACAAGTTCTCATTTACAGCTGCGACCGTGCCAAGATAAAGCAAAGCAGTACGACACAAACAACACAGTTACACATGGGATAAGCAAACGTACAGTCAATAACACAATAGAAAAGTCTATATACAGTGTGTGCAAATGAGGTAAGATTTTACTAGTCCTTGCTTATACCTTGATGATCCAAGAGACCCCTGCTGGGGACAATAAAAGGCCACTCTAAAATGTTCAGTTTTGTCACACAACACAATGCCACAGATGTCTCAAGTTGAGGGAGTCTGCAATTGGCATGTTGACTGTAGGAATGTCCTCCAGAGTTGTTGCCAAAGAATTGAATGTTAATTTTTCTACCATAAGCCGCCTCGTCGTTTTCGAGAATTGGCAGTACGTTCAGCCAGCCTCAGAACCGCAGACCACATGTAACACGCCAGCCAAGGACCTCTACATCCTGCTTTTTCACCTGCGACATCATGAGACCAGCCATCCGGACAGCTGATAAAACTGGGTCTGCACAACCAAAGAATTTCTGCACAAACTCAGAAAACATTTCAGGGAAGCTCATCTGATTGCTCTTCGTCCTCACCAGGGTCTTGACCGGACTGCGTTGTAACCGACTTTAGTGGGCAAATGCTCACCTTCGATGGCCACTGGCACGCTTGAGAAGAAGTGTGCTCTTCACAGATGATTCTGTTTCAACCGTACCTGGCAGATGACAGACAGCGTGCGTTGTGTGGGCGAGTGGTTTGCTGATGTCAACTTTGTGAACAGAGTGCCCCATGGTGGGGCTATGGTATGGGCAGGCATAAGCTGTGGACAACGAACACAATTGCATTTTATCGATTGCAATTTCAATGCACAGATATACAGGGACAAGATCTTGAGGCCCATTTGTCGTGTCATTCATCGTGATAATGCACGGCCCCATGTTCGCAAGTATCTGTACACACTTCCTTGAAGCAGAAAATGGCATTCCAATTGACTGATTTCCTCATATGAACTGTGACTCAAAATCTTTGAAATTGTCACGTGTTGCATTTATATTGTTGTGCCCTGACTGACGACACCTATCTCCCTCTGTTTTCCAGATTGGAGTATTCTGCTGAGCAGAAGGAACCTGCAGTCTCTCAGCAAGCGCCTCAAGGAGACCTGCAGGATGTGTGGCATCTCTGCCGCAGACACTCCCAGCATCCTCAGCGCCTGCCTGGTCGCCATGGAGCCTCAGGGCTCCTTTGTCATCATGCCAGGTAAAAACTAACAAAAGTTGAACCTTGAGTGATGGCAGCACAATGCGGCCATGCTTCCCCCGTCTGAGTCCACTGAGTTTCCTGAAATGTTTTTGTGATGTCTGTATCGTGTTAACCCCTCTCTCTGCTGTGTAGACTCTGTGTCGACAGGCTCAGTGTTCGGCCGCAGCACCACTCTGAACATGCAGACGTCCCAGCTGAGCACTCCTCAGGACACGTCCTGCACCCACATCCTGGTGTTCCCCACCTCGGCAATGGTGCAGGTGAACAACGGCACCACCGAACAGAACCTAGACATCGCCTTCAACCCCATAAACCCTGGTCAGTAACACACACACACTGTAGATGTTGATGCATTTCTAGGCTCTGGCTGTAGTCTGGCTCTACACAGGGCAACGTTACCCGAAACAGGGAGACAGAGCAGCTCTGTCTAAACTACTGGGATATAGTCTTGAATGACTCTTTGTGTTTATCGCTCTCCATAGATGGTTCAGATGGGATGGGCATCTTTGACCTGTTTGATAACGACATGGTGGACCCTGACCTCATCAACATCCTGCCTAACTCCCCCACCACCTCCCCTGTTCACTCCCCGGGTGGACACTATCACCAAGGGGGAGATGGCAGCAAGGTAAGCCCCTCTCTGCCCCTACACAACACTACCAGCAGGAGTATGCTTACCTGACTACTGGTAAATGAAGGTTGAATAAGGATTGGTGGTGTCCCTGTGTGTTCCAGGGCCAAAGCACAGACCGTATGGAGTCCCATGAGGAGGCCCTGAACATCCTGCAACAGCCTATGGCTCTGGGCTACTTCATCTCCACAGCCAATGCTGGCCCCCTGCCTGACTGGTTCTGGTCAGCCTGCCCCCAGGCACAGAACCAGTGCCCACTGTTCCTCAAGGTACCTATCTACCGCTCCCCTGACAGTTAAACTGCTCGCAATGGCTTTTGTTCTTCTCGGGTCCTAAAACTCAGCAGCACATTTATGCGTTACTTGATCAGGAGTCCTGTCATTTGAATGTTTCCCTTTTCTAATGTAACTGGTGCGATGTTCAGGTGTTCTTCTAGCTGACCTCTTGTCTGTCGTCCCTCCCCAGGCCTCCCTGCACCTCCACGTGTCCTCGGTTCAATCAGACGAGCTCCTCCACAGCAAACACTCCCACCCTCTGGACTCCAACCACACCTCAGATGTGCTCAGGTACACTGCTCAAATGGAATGGAAGCCAAATGAAATAACAAATGGACAATACATTGATTTGATGGGCAGAAAAAAGGGGTGAATTTAATGTATATTTAGTTATACCTAGTGATGTGCTCTCTTCCCCTGAAAGGTTTGTGCTGGAGCAGTACAACGCCCTCTCCTGGCTGACGTGTGACCCTGCCACTCAGGACCGGCGCTCCTGTCTGCCTGTTCACTTTGTGGTGCTCAACCAGATGTACAACTTTATCATGAACATGCTCTGAACAAGGATATCAAGGGAGATCTATGGACCTCATCATGAAACAAATGGTAGGGGATTCCCTGAAGTGGATGGACCCTCAACACTGCAGGTTGGGGGCATGGCCATAAGGAATCTCCCCCCCAGCCAGCTGCTCCATGGCAGCACTGGAGGTGTCCTAGCCTATCAATCAAATGCCAAGTGTCCATTTTGGATGATGAGGGACTTTTCATAAAGGAGAATAGTCTTTTTAATAATCTTAGATTTCAATCTTCTGATAATTTTATCTTAATGAAATGCCTGCATATATATATATATTATTTATTGTACGTTTTTAAATGTGTCATTTGTATTTCTTTATCTTTTATATATAAAACATCTAAAGGTTGTGTATTGCCATTTCACTTTAAAAGGAATTGGTTTAAAATGTAAAGTAATTTTCTCAATTACAAAACCAAAACCCGCTCAAGTGAATTTGCTGTAGGCCGCTTTTAGAGTATTATTTTTTCAAAGGGTATTGCCCTGATGTACAGATTTAAGTAGGCTGGGCATTTATATCCTCTCCTTTTGAGTGGACATGATTTACAGCTCAGCCAAAGTGGCGGAGTCTGTTGCACAGTAATTCAATGCATTCAGATAAATGGGATATGAGGTACAGGTTGTCAGATTATATATTTTATATGACAGATTTTGAGAATTGTGTGTATATGTGTGTACATATAAATGTGTGCCGCTACAGATGGTGCAGCTTCTGTTTTAGGAATAAAGTGCGTCTACCTATCCAATTGTTTTGTCTCTTATGGAAACATTGCAGTGTTGAGGAATGGAGCAATTTCTTCCGGTACGAAGTTCTAGCCCTTGCTTGTTAAAATCTAACTCAGAATGCAAATGTTACCTCTGTCCTTGTTAGCCACAACCTCACTGCTGGGTGAGGGTTGGATTGGCACATTAATGAGATGTTGTTTTAGGGGTTGACAGGGCCATGGCTGGGGTCCAGATGGGTCCTTAATGGACCACGGGTTTAGGGTTACCCCCATTTAACCCCTACCCCAGCTAAATGGATTTGGCAGGTCGGTAAGAGTGGAATTGGCTAACTGAGGAGAACAGCTCATCCCAAAGCCTCATCCAATAACCGCCTTATGTTCAGTCTAATGGGATCCCATTGGAAGGGTAGCTAGTTGACTTATTCGTTAGTGGGCATTAGGGACAGTGTGCCAGAGCTGTCATTTGAGGGCAATTATAGTGCAACACAACTATTCCAGTCACATTGAAATCATCTGCGGACCAAGCAACGTACAGTATGGACAAATTAAGTGTGTATTTATTGGAGTTTGGGCCAATATGGGTAAAGGCAAGGCTGAGGGGATGTGAGATCAGAGAGCTGATCTGTGACAGTGTGAGCATGTTCTCCAGGACTCTCAAATATAATTCTGTGTTCGTAACATCTAGTTAACCGCTTTTCATAGAATCTCAAAGCGCTTTAAACAAGCAATCATGACAGGTCAGCCAATAGAGGCCAAGTCTTTAAAAGCTGTATCCTCTGAAGATGGAGGGGGTCAGTTCATGGCTTGAGCGGAAAGAGCTGGTCAGAGGATGGTAGATGGAGTCTGCTTGTAGAGGGCAAGTCTGGGAACCAGCCTGATTCTTATAACCACTGGACTTCTCTTCCACTCTGGAACACCACTTGGGTGATGCCTCGGCAGCTCTGGGTGCCAGAAAGCTCACCACACAGTTCAGAATAGTAGCCAGTCATCCTCATTATGAACCCTCTGCCTCAGCATCAGTATTCCTCTCACGCTTTAGGTGACTTTTCAAATAGTGTTCTCAAATACCAGCATACGACTGGGAAAAGTCCACTTGAACACCCCTCCAACTGCTAATTACTAGTGGAAAACTTGTCTACCATCTGAGCTCCGACTTCTCCCACATGCTGACGTCACATACAGTACTAAGGAAATTACCTCGATAACAGCATTTTCTGCAGTTAAAGGCAACGAAACATTTAGAAAAAGGCAACGAAACATTTAGAAAAAGCCATCTAACATGTTAACTAATTTTGTTTACAAGCATGATAACCATAAACTGAAAGTACAGCTAACAGCTTGTTTGCCATCAGCCAATTGGTGTTCTCAATGAGTTGAAGGCATGTAAATGCACACTCATTGCTCCCACTTTACAAGTAGTACTATTTTCCGATTTTCCCACTTATGAACACAAGTCCTCCAGGAGCGGAGAGATGCCATTATTGTAGACGTGCAACTCGTTAAGTGCAACTGTGTTTGTAGTCCCTAGCTTTGAGGACCTGATGTGTATGGTTGGGTTTAATATATTACTTGAGCTTCTTGAAACAGAAAAGCCCTGGAGTCTCTTTTCCTGCTCACTGCTGCTCCATCACAGTGAGATGATTTTAATAGTGGTTTATCCCTCTGACTTATGTCACTCTATATAACAGCTGAATGAGAAACTCTGGCTACACTACAACCTATAATTCCACCTGTTCACACTCCGGTTTGCTCGTTAAGTGAAAGATCAAATCAGGAGCTTAGGAGTCCTAATGAGATTACCATTAGTCACTAGTGATAGTTAATGGTATTTTCCTCTGTTGGTAAGTAACAGTGATGACTGGAGGCAGAGGACATAAACTCGAGGGCAGTAGGTCTGAAGACAGTGTATCTTTGTTTTCTAGAAGCCTACAATTAAATTGTACAATGAGCTCTAATAGGAAGACAAAGATATACAAATATTAAATTGCCTGTTTGTCATTCAGTAGAGAAGCAGCTGTCCACTATGTTGGTCAGCCTAATAAAGCAGCTTTAAAAAGGATGTAAACACAGTAAGGTGACTGTGTTCAGACCAATGAAAAGAGAGGTTCAGCCAATTCATGTCACTTCTCTGTACTGTACATACTCAGAATCGAATGTTTGTGTACAGCACAGAGCAACCAATGCCAAGAAGAGCTGATAAAACCTTAAGCTGGTTTAATGGAATTTAGATAAAGGTTACTCACTTAAGTAGTGGAAGATTAGACAGTGCTTAATGAATTCTCTGTATTCTAAATGGAAAGTTAAGCTTGGCCATTTAATTGACCTGTATGGCAGGTCATAGTATATGCAATGTAGTATGTCCTCTTCCAATAATTTCCTCATGTTTTAAACCCCTATAGCCAGTATTCATACATAGCAGTCATAATGTATCATGTGTAATGGGTATTAAGTTGGGCATTCCTAGGGCAGCACAGGTTTCTGGTCTAACGCATAGTAGTTGTGATTATTTGGGTTATAAAATGGGTTAAATGTTCTCTAAAATCCCCCTTTAGAGAATCGACATCCCCATGTATCCCCAATGACCATTTCTTGGGCTGTATGAGTGACAGTGTGCATGATAGAGAGTAGGTGAGGAGGAGAGTGCTAGAAAGTGAGAGAGGGAGGGTGAGTGAGACAGAGCGAGGTAGAGGAAGTATTTGCATAAGCTGAGTGTTACCTGGCACTACAGACCCCACAGACAGACGCAGCAGGTTGTCTCAGAGCCAAAGGAGTCTCATGCTGGAGAGGGTGGATATTGAATCACTTCCAAAGTCTGATAAGGGTGTTTTCCTTGGAGTAAGTCACTTGCCTGCCTTTTTGATTTGCTGCTAAGGTTGGTTGACATGCATTGGCAGATGGAGCAATAGATAGGTATGTATATGTGTGTTTGTGTTTATGTCTGCCTGTTTAAAAAGCATGATCTTTGAAAGTTTCAAAATGTAAAAAATGTTTGTCCAGATTTACTCATTGTTAATGATTTGTAACATAGGTACAAATAAACATGATCTGGTATCCATAATATGGTATGAGCTTCTGCACAATGTATTTATTAGCTGATTTTATCAGTTGTGTCTTTGACACTATTTTGAATGGAGAAGATGTTTGGAGACTGTTTCAGTCAGAGAGCTGAGAACCATGTTGGAATCTGTCAGCAAGTAAAGACAACTGTGTGAGTGTGTTTGAGTTATCAGCTCAACCAGTTCTTTACTATGACATGCTCCCAGAGAGGGCTGCCAACTTAGTAATTGACTGTTTCCTGCTAATTGAGATTATGGAAATACTTACACCCTTAGATACAGTAGCCTACATTGTAAATTAAGTATTTTTTTCTTCAGCGTATGTGTGTGTGTTCCATATTCTTGGCCATTTTCCCATACATCTCCTTTGTTGGCGTCTCTTTTTTGTGTGCAGATAAGGATGAATTTTAGAGAACAGGAGTGGTTAACTTCCAGCTAATCTTGTCTTTATTTGTATTTGTATTTATTATGGATCCCCATTAGCTTAAAAAAATACAATTTTAAAAACATTACAATACATTTACAGATGTTTTTTGTGTGTGTGTGTGCTAGTTGCGTGTGCCTGTGCCAATGTTTGTGTTGCGTCACAGTCCCCACTGTTCTATAAGGTGTTTTTTAATCTGTTTTTTAAATCAAATTTTACTGCTTGTGTCAGTTACTTGATGTGGAATAAAGTTCCATGTAGTCATGGCTCTACGTAGTACTGTATACACTGTTAGTCTCCCATAGTCTGTTCTGGACTTGAGGACTGTGAAGAGACCTCTTGTGGCATGTCTTGTGGGGTATGCATGCGTGTCCGAGCTGTGTACCAGTAGTTTAGACAGATAGCTCGGTGCATTCAACATGCCTCTCATAAATAAAAGTAGTGATGAAGCCAATCTCTCCTCCACTTTCAGCTCAGAGCGATTGGCATGCATATTATTAATATTAGCTCTCTGTGTACATCCAAGGGCCAGCCGTGCTGCCCTGTTCTGAGCCAATTGCAATTTTCCTAAGTCCTTTTTTGTGACGACTGAAAAGTAGTCAAGGTGCGACAAAACTAGGGCCTGTAGGACCTGCCTTGTTGATAGTGTTGTTAAGAAGGCAGAGTACCCATTTATTATAGACAGACTTCTCCCCATCTTAGCTACTACTGCATCAATATGTTTTGACCATGACAGTTTAGTCTAGGGTTAGTCCAAGCAGTTTAGTCATCTCAACGTGCTCAGTTTCCACATTATTTATTACAAGATTTAGTTGAGGTTTAGGGTTTAGTGAGTGTTTTGTTCCAAATACAATTCTTTAGTTTTAGAAATATTTAGGGCTAACTTAGTCCTTGCCACCCACTCTGAAACTAACTGCAGCTCTTTGTTGAGTGTTGCAGTCATTTCAGTCGCTGTAGTAGCTGACGTGTATAGTGTTGAGTCATCCGCATACATAGACACTCTGGCTTTACTCAAAGTCAGTGGCATGTCGTTAGTAAAAATTGAAAAAAGCAAGGGGCCTAAACAGCTACCCTGGAGAATTCCTGATTCTAACTGGATTCTATTTGAAAGGCTTCCATTAAAGAACACCCTTTGTGTTCTGTTAGACTCTTTATCCACATTATAGCAGGGGGTGTAAAGCCATAACACAAGTTTTTCCAACAGCAGACTATGATCGATAATGTAAAAAGCTGCACTGAAGTTTAACAAGACAGCCTCCACAATCATTTTATCATCAATTTCTCTCAGCCAATCATCAGTCATTTGTGTAAGTGCTGTGCTTGTTGAGTGTCCTTCCCTATAAGCATGCTGAAATTCTGTTGTCAATTTGTTTACTGTGAAATAGCATTGCATCTGGTTAAACGCAATTTTTTCCAGAAGTTTACTAAGGGTTGGTAACAGGCTGATTGGTCGGCTATTTGAGCCAGGTAAGGGGACTATTCTTGGGTAGCGGAATGACTTTAGCTTCCCTCCAGGCCTGAGGGCACACACTCTCTAGTAGGCTTAAATTGAAGATGTGGCAAAAAGGAGTCGCAATATTGTCTGCTATTATCCTCAGTAATTTTCCATCCAGATTGTCAGACCCCGGTGGCTTGTCATTGTTGATAGACAACAATCATTTTTTCACCTCTTCCACACTGACTTTACGGAAATCAAAAGTACAATTCTTGTCTTTTATAATTTGGTCCGATATACTTGGATGTGTAGTGTCAACGTTTGTTTCTGGCATGTCATCCCTAAGTTTGCTTATCTTGCCAATGAAAAAGTCATTCAAGTGCTTTGCAATATCAGTGGGCTTTGTGATGAATGAGCCATCTGATTCAATAAATGAAGGAGCCGAGTGGGCTTTTTATTTATTTTTTATATATTTTTTTAAATGTCATTTAAGGTGCCCCAAAGCTTTTTACTATCATTCTTTTTATAATTTATCTTTGTTTCATAGTGTAGTTTCTATTTCTTTCTATTTAGTTTAGTCACATGATTTCTTAACCTCTCTGGGATATGTGGGACGCTAGCGTTCCACCTCGCCAACAGCCAGTGAAATTGCAGGGCGCCAAATTCAAACAGAAATCTCAATTAAAATTCCTCAAACATACAAGTATTATACACCATTTTAAAGATAAACTTCTTGTTAATCCAGCCACAGTGTCTGATTTCAAAAAAGGCTTTACGGCGAAAGGACACCTTGCGATTATGTTAGGTCAGCGCCTAGTCACAGAAAACCATACAGCCATTTTCCAAAGAAGGAGAGGTGTCACAAAAGACAGAAATAGCGTTAAAATGAATCACTAACCTTTGATGATCTTCACCGGATGGTACTCCCAGTACTCCATGTTAGACAATAAATGTGTGTTTTGTTCAATAAAGATCATCTTTATGTCCAAAAACCTCATTTGAAATTGGTGCGTTATGTTCAGAAATGCATTGTCTCAAACAAACATCCGGTGAAAGTGCAGAGAGCCACATCAAATTACAGAAATACTCATAAACATTGATCTAAGATACAAGTGTTATACATACGATTATAGATACACTTCTCCTTAATGCATCCGCTGTGTCAGATTTCAAAAATACTTAACGGTAAAAGCACACCATGCAATTATGTTAGGTCAGCGCCTAGCAACAGAAAAACATAGCCATTTTTCAACCAAGCAGAGGTGTCACAAAACTCAGAAATAGCATTATAAATATTCACTTACCTTTGATGATCTTCATCAGAATGCACTCCCAGGAATAGCAGTTCCACAATAAATGTTTGTTATGTTTGATAAAGTCCATAATTTATGTCCAAATACTTCCTTTTTGTTTGCGCGTTTAGTCCAGTAATCCAAATGCACGATGTGCAGGCACTAGGTCCAGACGAAAAGTCAAAAAGTTCCATTAACCTTCATAGAAACATGTCAAACGATGTATAAATATATATGCATATTCTAGCTTCTGGGCCTGAGTAGCAGGCAGTTTACTCTGGGCACCTTATTCATCCAAGCTACTCAATACTGCCCCCCCAGTCCCAAAGAAGTTTTAATTTGCAGTATCAGTTAGGCCAATCCGTTGGGCTGCCAGGCTTAATTGCCATACCCTTTGCCTCATTCCTCTCAACCATACAACTTTTCTATTCCTCATCAATCCAAGGGGATTTAACAGTTTTTACGAGAATGGAGGGATCAAGCCATTGGATCTCTCAGGCCCAGAGGGGTTAGAGAGGTCAGGGCAGCCACGGCACTGTGATGACAAACAAACAGCCAGGAAGTAAAGTAAGGGAGGACATACCTACCCAACGGGCTGACAGCTCCAAGCACAGGTTTAACCCAATGATTTATATATACACTAGATAACTGATAGGGGGCACTGTGCTGAAGCCCCCATGCCTCCATCTTGGTATCATTTTTTCTAGATGACTAATGTTACTGTCCCCACTACAATAAAAAAAATACTTAAATACATGTTATTTTGTCCTTGAAACATTTAATTGAAATACTGTGGAATTCCATCCGTTCCTATCGAGGACTGCGCCTACTGGGGAGTGCCAATATGGCCGACCTGGGGCTTCAAAGCCTCTTAGTGGCCAATACATAGCATCAGCAATCCAGGGTTTATATACATCATTGACCCAAGACCCCATTCCAAATATACCACCACTGCTCTGTGAGGGAAGGAACATAAACAGCAGCCAGCATGTAAGGTCTTGTCCAAGTAGACTAGCTCCTGAGTGGCGCAGTGGTCTAAGGCACTGCATCTCAGTGCTGGAGGCATCACAACAGACCCTGGTTAAATTCCAGGCTGTATCACAACTGGCTGTGATTGAGAGTCCCATAGGGCGGTGCACAAAGGGCCCAGCTTTGTCCGGGTTGGGGTTTGGCCTGGGGTAGGCCGTCATTGTAAATAAGAATTTGTTCTTAGCTGACTTGCCTAGTTAATTAAAGGTAAACAAAATACACAGTGTCTCAGAGCTGGATTATGTCATTCAACAACCACAATTTGTTTTGTGGTATATGTGACTCACAACCTGTAATTGGCTATATTCAAGGATATGTGACATGGATTTGTCTCAGTGTAAACACGCTACACAACAGTGAAGGACTTTCATCAGTGGTCATCAAGGGGGGTAGTCCCGGAGGGCTAATGTTTTCTCTCTCTATTGCCTCAGGCTCAATACTGCCACCTCCCCATAGTATTGCATCAACTCTGCCCCATACAAACCCCATCTTTCACCAAGGGATTTACGCCATGCAGAGAGAGGGATCAGTTCTCTCTCATCTGTCCTCCATTCATCCCATAGGGAGGGCATCACCCTAAAGAGATTCTAACAATCCATTATGAGACTCCCAAAGCTTCTTTCACTATAGAAACACCATGCATGGGGAAGAAGCATAATCCAAGGGGGATTTGTTGCTTTTTATGTTCACAGGAGGTTTTCAGCAAAGTGAGTTAACTGCAGGTTATATGCGCTGGTGATTCTCTATGGACTTTTGTCTCATAATGTGGACAGAAATCTGGCCCACTGGCACACACCCACAGACAGTACACATTTAATGTAGTAGAATACATGAGTAGTCTGTCCTCTACCTTGCAGTAAAGGTGAGCACCTAACCTGATGTATGTAACTGTTTAGTGTATCAGCATTCACTAACAGCATTACCAGTCATGCGTCCTTGGGAAGAATGCCTCCCAAATGAATTAAATGGATTTGTAAAGCCAAAGTCCTCAATTGGATTATTCTAATGATGTAACCCATAACATGCATCATTTGTGTTTTTTAGACTGTGTAGTCATTGGAACTAGTCTGTCCTGTGAAACACACCTTGGCCTAGATTCAATCAGATCAAGCATTAACCGACAATAGCCGACACCTGCATAGCTAACGTTTTAGCAGTGTCATGACTCAGGAGGTGTAACTGTGTTGGAGCTGTCAAATCGGTGAGCAGCTGCTCTTGATCATTGTCGCAAAGCCACAACAAGTTACAAGTTCAGAACGAGAAAGTGTAGACTATATAGAAATGACGCTCAAATTGAAAATCATTCAACAAAATCACGAGGATTTCTAATCAGCCTAAGTAGAGCCTGTCGTGCTCTAGATGGCACAGTAGAATGAACTTGACAATGGAGACTGAAGTACTGTTACTTTTAGCTTTATATCTGAAGCATGGTAACGACTAACACTGTTCACGCAGACAAATATCAAACTGCAAGACAGCTAATATACATATCTCCTTGACCTTCAACTGATACTGATTGTCTGTTAAAACGCAAAGGAGTTATGGACTATCATTAAAGATGCAGGGATGGCAGGTAGCCTAGTGGTTAGAGCGTGGGGCCAGCAGCTGAAAGGTTGCTAGATCGAATCCCTGAGCTGACAGGGTAAAAATCTGTTGTTCTGCCCCTGAACAAGGCAATTAACCCAATGTTCCTAGGCTGTCATTGTAAATAAGAATTAGTTCTTACTGACTTACCTAGTTAAATGAAGGTTAAAAAAATATTACATCCCCCCCCTTAGCTAGAGCTTGCAAGTAAACATAAGCTTTTAAGAAGAATATAGTATTTTTAATACTGCTGTAGAGTCAAAGGTAGGTGGTGGTCTAGTTTCACTTACAATACCAGGTTTTACCCCTGACTCACTCAAGCACATAGTCATGTAGCCTCACTGATAATTTAGAGCACCTGCCTACTCTGGTGCATTGACTGGTGTGATTCTCTATGAGAGGGTTCTGGTGCTCTGTCATTTGTCATGTTCTATCTGTGTTAGTTTGTGTCTTTGTGTTTCCTCTTCGACCTCCTGGTCTGAATCAGAGTCAGTGATTGTGACTTCTTTGTTAACCTGGCTGTTCTGTCAGGTCTGAGATGCTTCCTGTTTCAGCGGTAGCGAGCTCCTGCGGGTGTGATGATATCATATGATCACGGTTTATCTCTGATTCTCACCGCTGTTCCTGGCTGACATCCTTTTGTACCTCTCCATGCACGCTCTCTCCCTCCCGAAATGAAGGAAGTGGTGATGCCGTTTTGTCATAGATTGTCTTCTGCTGCAGCTATCTGCGTTTCAAGCCATGCTGGACATTTTTGGGAGTCACTGGCTGAAGGGCTGCTTTACTTGTAGGTAGGTTGGAGCGTAGGACATGCCCCATGAGTAGCTGAGCAGAAGAGTACTGCAGACCCATGACAGGTGTGTTTCTCAGGTTCAGTAGAGCTGCGTGAGGGTCAACACCTGTCTGTGCTGTTGACGTGAGCATGTTTTTCACTGACTTAATGGTCCTCTCAGCCATTCCCTTTGACTGGGGAAACCCTGGACTAGAATGAATGATTTTGAAACCCCACTCTTTTGCAAACATGATCCATCTCAGCACTTGAAAAGGGTACATGATCTGCAATCAGTTCAGCTGCAATACCATGTCTAGTAAACACAGCTTTAAACTTTGCTATGACAGTACCTGATGTCTTGTCCGACAGCACCTCTGGATATTTGGAGTAGTAGTACACTATCAGAAGGAATGAGCGCCCTTGGAACTCAAAGATATCAACAGCGATTTTTTGCCATGTCAGGCACTGTGTGGGGTAGGAGTGGTTCCTTTCGGTTGCTGGGCGTTTTTTTTTTGACAGGAAGTGCACGATTCAACCGTCATTCGGACATCTTCAGTGAGGCCTGGCCAATACATGAGAGCTCTGGCATGCGCTAAGAAGCGTTGACTGCTTGTCACGATAGTTATAATGATTGGACCAAGGCGCAGCGTGCGTAGAATTCCACATGTTTAATAAATAACAAACTCACCAAACAAAACAGAAGAAAAACTAAACGTGACGTTCTGGGCTGCTCACAGGAAGTTACACAAAAACAAGATCCCACAAACAACAGGTGGGAAAAGGCTGCCTAAATATGATCCCCAATCAGAGACAACGATAGAGTTTCCTCTGATTGGGAACCATACCAGGCCAACATAGAAAACTAAAAACTAAAATGCCCACCCTAATCACACCCTGACCTAACCAAATAGAGAAACAAAAAGGCTCTCTAAGGTCAGGTTGTGACACTGCCCTGATGTGCAATGTGGAGCCTCTTAAGTACCTCAGTTCTAAAAAGTCTTTGGGAATGATAATACGTTTGTTTACCATGAGCAGTCCATCTTCAATGTAAAGAGAGTCTGATGTGCCAATAGGTTTCCACTTTCAGTGGTGCACTTTTCTTCTTGTGTGGCCATCCATCTCTGTGTAGGTTCCTCAGCAGCTACATCTCACTGTCTGCATCTGTGACTGCTCTCAGCTGTTGCATAACAGCACCCTCCAGTGGCTGATGTGTGGAGAAGTGTGACCTCTCGTCACTGAGGTCACACTTCATGTGAGGCAGTCTGGGGTCCATCCCTGGATAGCGTGTCTGCTATTAACATGTCTTTACCTGGGGTGTAGACGATGTGAATATCATATTTCTGTATTTGAAGGAGCATCCTTTGAAGACAGGCAGGCGCCTTTCCAATAGGCCTGGTGGTTATAGCCTCAAGTGGTTTGTGGTCAGATTGAACTGACCGGGACACTATAGACATACTGGTGAAACCTCTTCAGTGCGAACACGATTGCCAGGAGTTCTTTTTTTATCTGGGCATAATTTTGTTCTGCCCCAGACAGAGCTCTGGATGCAAAGGCTGTTTACTTTGCATCAGAACAGCTCCAACTCCATCTTTGGATGCATCAGCTTGTATTTCAATATCTTCCTGTGAATTGGAAGAATTTCAGCAGCGCCGTAGTGGAGATGGCTTTTTTCAGTCTCTCCAGTACTGCTTGTAGTTCTGGGTGCCACTGCCACGCCATGTCCTTCCTGAGGAGCATTCTGAGTGGTGCAGTGAGCGTTGCTTCATCTTGGTTATTACTGGGTTAGGAAACGTGTCATATCCAGTAACCTCTGTAGATCTTTTCTGTCTTTTGGTAGGGGAATCTGTGTGATTGCTGTCACCTTGGAGATGTCTGCTTTAACCCTTTCTGCGCTGATGATGGGCCCCATGTACTTCACTTCACTCACCATGTATTATATCTTCTCAGCATTTAACTTCACATTCAGATGGATAGCTCTGTCCATCACCTGCTGTAGAATGCGGCCATGCTCTTCTTTGGTGGCTGCTGCCATTATCGTGTCATTTGCAATTACATAGACACCATCAATGTCACCAAAACTGAGTTAATCTGCTGAAATACCTTTTTATGCAAAAAAGGTAAGCGATTAAACCGGTACCTACCCCATGTGGTATTGAATGTGCAGAGATCATCTGATTCCTCATCCAGCTTTATTTGCCAATACCCCTCCTTCTCATCTATGATAGTGAATATCTTCTTGCATTGCACATCCTCTGAGGTGGGAATGGAGAAGTGTTGGTGCTGTATGGCCTTGTTCCGGTCCTTAGGATCCAGACACACCCTAAGAGAGAAATTTTTATTTTCTGTTAGGAATAGGCTGCTGCCCCACACTGATGGTTTGGTTACTTTGCTGACCACACCCATCTGCTCTTGAATGTCCAATGTCTCTTTCAGCCTGTCAAGCACAGCATATGGGATTTTCCTACATCCATGAACAACAGGAGGGACTTTTGGATCAATGTAGATGTGGTGTTGGCATGGAAACTCACATAGTCCTTTAAACACAGATGCATAGAGCTTGAGCAGCTCTTCCTTGGAGCAAGGAGCAAGGTGGAGCATGGCATGCAACTGTTGCAACTTTTCATTTTTGGTCAAGCTGCACACATGCCTCTCTGCCTAGCAGTGGTGTGTCAGATGCATCTGTAACATAGAACTGTAGATGGGCTTGTTTGTGCCGCATGTGCACTTGCAATGTCATGATGCCCTTTGGTTTGATGCGGGTGCCTCCATAGGCTACGAGTACAGTGTCAGTCTCTTTCACTTTGAATTGCTTGGACAATTTGTCTGCTATTGCTTGTGAGCACATTAGCTTCAGCTCCTGTGTCTAACTTAAAGTTGACCGTCTGTTCCCCTATACGCAAGTTTGTGTGCCAGCCAGCCAGCATCTTTTTTTGTGTGCTTGTGTCACTGCACCTATGAACAACATGTCCACTTCCCTAACCTCTGTTTCAACAGGAGCAACATCTGTCCCTGACCTACACACAGCTGCAAAGTGATTTCTCTTGCCACACTTTTTACACTCAACATTAAATGCAGGGCACCTCTATGGTTTGTGTGTTTTTCCACAAGTCTTTGTCTGCTGCTCGCTGGTTGAGCGAGCGGCCTGTCTTTGTTCTGACTGTGCTCGTGATTGCTTAACATGGAGGCCCTTTTTTTCCATAGCATGCACAAACTGTTCTATGTTATTGCTAGCTGACATAGCTTTAGCCTGAGCTGATGCAACTTATTTTGCACGGGAAACATCTATGGCCTTAGCTAGGGTTAAATCTGAAATGGAGAGTAGTTTCTCTCTTAGTCCACTATCTGTGATGCTAAACACAATTTTGTCCTTTAGCATTAGATCCTCTGTTAGGGATGCACGATATATCGGTATGCATATTGGAATCGGCCGATATTAGCTACAAATGCCAACATCGGCCCGATGTCTAGTTTAACGGCGATGTGCAAAACCGATGTCAAAGCTACCGTGCATACCTATATAACGTAGGTACATGACGTAATGACGCCACAAAAAATATAGCGCTACACGTGCAACATAGCATTCCTAACCTAGCCCACAATGTCTGCTGTGTGGATCGAGCAGTCAACAAGTCGAGCAGTCATTTGAAAAAGTAAGAACATTTCAGAGAGATAACTCAAAGAATTCATGGCCCTTGACAATCAACCGTTCTCCGTCGTGGATGATGTTGGCTTTCGCCGACTGATCGAGCACCGGTACACACTACCAAGTAGGCGCTATTTTTCAGATGTTGCCCTACCGGAGTTACACAGCATTGTTGAAACTCACATCCATGAGCTACTTGCTATGGGCGTGGCGTCACGACAGACAATTGGACCAGCGATATCAGCCCCATGAGCATTACGAGTCTGACAGCACAGTAGGTCAATGAGGATTTCGTACTGAGGAAAGCCGTATTGCATGCTCAAGAATGTGCTGGTTCTCATATCGCTGCTGCCATTTCAATGGCATTTGAGAACATGTTTGAAACTTGGAAACATGAACACACTAGTTAGCTTCATTCGAACAACTGACTTGAGAAATAAGCTCAACTGCATCTGCAGCAAACGTGATACCCTGTCATGGCATTGAAACGCCTGCTCAACATAAATGCCAACACAGACCGTTGGGTAAATTGGAAAAGTACTCTACTAGAGGCTGTGAACAAGCGATTCGGTGGCTTTTTCTCTCTGAGCCATTACTGTGTCGCCACCATGCTCAATGCTAGGTACAAGGACTGCTACTTCGATGCAGACAAGAAACAGGGTTTACGTGAAATGTTACAGACACAGATGAACAAGATGAAAACGGACACAGTGACAGTGCCCACCAAGGAAGAGAGGCCACGGACAGACAGAGCTGAAACTTCACTGCTTGACATGTATGATGAAATCCTGGTTGAGACTGAACAAATGAACAATGAAACAGCACAGCAAGTAAGTGAAAGATATAGGTTTTGATTATGTTTTACTGGTAATGGGGACATACGTAAATGCCAACAAAATAACTTTTTGGTCAGTGTGTGTGCGTGTTAACTATTTAACTGTACTATAATGCTTAAAAGGCCGCTAAAATTGTAAATATCGGTTATCGGTATAGTTTTTTTTGGCAAGGAAAATATTGGATATCGGTATTGGCCCAAAATGTAATATCGGTACATCCCTATCCTCTGTGTCTTTGAACTCACAGCTGCGTGCTCTCAGTCAATACCTGCCTGTTCATTGAACTTGTGTGCCCAAAACTGATGTCTCTCGAACACAGGATTCCTGCGTGGTGAGCAGTAATTTTCAAATGCTTTCATCACCTCGGACAGTTTTTTGTTTTCCCAGTTTCTTGTTTTCCGGGTGGCGTATGTGATCTCCATTGTGTTGTATATCTCCAGTGGGTCGTCTCCGATGCAGTGTAGCAAAACTGCTCTTTTCCTAGCCTCTGACTTTGTTACCATTTCCGCCAATTTTCTGAGTGGTTTCCAGTCAATGACAACGGAGATGGTGTTGTAAACGACTGCATTGCTGCTAATCCCAAGCTTGATAGCCAACAATACCGTTGTTTCACCCAAGTTAGCATTAGCCTGCTAACTAGCCACTAGTTTTAGTAGTCTGCTGGTGAAGTCCGCATTCTCACTCATTCAACTAGCACTGGAAATTTTCCTGTTTTTTTGTTTAATCTTCTGCCATGTCGTGCTCTAGATGGCACAATATAATTAACTTGACAATGGAGACTGAAGTACTTTATATCTGAAGCATGGTAACGATTAACACTGTGCACGCAGGTGTGACCTTCCTGTTCCCGTCCCTCAAGTCAGTAAGTCAACACAGGAAGGAGCAATGGATGGATAGTTCATTTATTTCCAAAGCTGCAATGATGGGACACACAGTATGGATGACTGGTCAGTAGTCGACGGGATATAAATAGCACTCCCACAGCAACTCTCCATATATCTACTGTTTAATATATTAACAAAAAAACTATCCAAATGTCTATTAGTCATTATGATCGTATAGTGGATTTCACTATTTCGAATAATTCCTAATTTACTACACTAAAAATAAATAGAGTTTCCACGTGTAATCTCATATTTACAACATCAGAATAAACTATCATCCATTTTAGTATTCAAAATATATAAAAATTGAGCTGAAATTACTCAATGTCACACTCTTGTGGCGAAGAAATATAATACAACAAGAATGTACCACATATTTTCCTAAGCTAACAAAATCAGGCTAATACGCTGGCTGGTGCTCATGAGTTTATAAAACATATCCTTTATACATTTGTCATAAATTACCTGCAATGATGGGTGTGGATGAATGGTCAGTAGTCAATAGCACTCCTAAAGAAGATGCATTTTCGAGTTAGCTAGCAAATTTTCCCCCAACATCGGACACCCCCTAACTTCAGAAACTCTTTAGCGGTTGGAGGATTAAATCACCTTGAGCTCAACATTTAAATGGCCTGGAGAATAATGATACATTTTGCGACAATTTTTATTTATTTATTTTATTTAACTAGGCAAGCCAGTTAAGAACAAGTTATTATTTACAATGACGGCCTACCCCGGCCAAACCCTAACCGGGTGACGCTGGGCCAATTGTGCACCGCCCTAAATACACCCTTCAAGCCAGCTGACCACCGATTTTCATTGCAGTTTATGTAAATTAAGTTAGGCTTTGAGAGTTTTCCAAAAAGTAATATATACAGTGACTTGCGAAAGTATTCACCCCCAAACAAACAAGACAACATTTTATTTCATTTCACTTCACCAATTTGGACTATTTTTTGTATGTCCATTACATGAAATCCAAATAAAAATAAATTACAGGTTGTAATGCAAAATAGGAAAAACGCCAAGGGGGACAATCACTTTTGCAAGGCACTGCATATATATACACTGCTCAAAAAAATAAAGGGAACACTTAAACAACACAATGTAACTCCAAGTCAATCACACTTCTGTGAAATCAAACTGTCCACTTAGGAAGCAACACTGATTGACAATAAATTTCACATGCTGTTGTGCAAATGGAATAGACAACAGGTGGAAATTATAGGCAATTAGCAAGACACCCCCAATAAAGGAGTGGTTCTGCAGGTGGTGACCACAGACCACTTCTCAGTTCCTATGCTTCCTGGCTGATGTT